>NW_007726318.1:194693-244368 GCF_000696425.1 Galeopterus variegatus | reverse complement strand
CTTGGTCCTTTTTTTTTTTTTTTTTTTTTTTAGCTCTTTATTTCTTTAAGAACTGTCACATCAATTGTACAAAATGTTGTTTTGTTACGGTTTATACTATGAAAATGTCAATTGTCCTGGATACACTGTAATGCACAACTGGTAATACTTTTATGTTCCAGGCTCAAAGAACTATTTCATGTATCCATAATTATTTAATTGGCTTTGCTAATCATAATAGATAAATATTTTCAAAGAGGAAATTAAGCGTACTTTCTTCCTTTTAAAAGAGAAAATATCAAATATGAAAGTGTGATAAGTACTTAATAATGGATGTTATTATTTTTCTATTTTACTTAACAAAGGAGCAGATCTTTCATGTTTACTTTCTATAGCCCTGGGTTGTACAAATCAGTTAACTTTACATATAACTATAAGTGGATTGCAGTCATTAACCCAACATATAAAATTATTACCTTCAAGTATTTTCTCCTCTTCAATTTTTTGAGTGAGCTTAAAAGAATTAGTATTATTCCTCCTTTACATGTTTGGTGGATTTCAGCAGTGAAGCCATGAAGCTACTAACTTTGGCTTGGTTCTTCTTTTTTCTAGTTTTTCTAGTATAACCTTAGGATTTTTATTTGCAATCTCTCTTCATTTTTCACATAGGTGTTTATTGCTATAACTTCCTTCTTCGAACTGCTTTCGCTGCATCTTATCAGTTTGATATGCTGTATTTCCTTTTAATATATCTCATGATTTTTTTTAAAATTTTCCTTTTAATTTACTTTTGGACCCATTAGTTCTTCAGTAGCTTTTATTTAATTTTTACCTATTTTCAAATTTTCTGAAATTCCTCCAGTTTTATTTCTACTTTTGTGCCATCATGGTTGTAAGATACTTGATATGATTTCCATCTTAAATTTGTTAAGTCTTATTTTGAGGCCAAATATAAGATCTACCTTGAAGAATGTTCCATGTGTACTCGAAAAGAATGAGTATACTTCTGCTATCACATGCTATTGCATTATTCTGTACATGTCTGGAAGGTTCATTTGGTCTAAAGTGTGCTGCAGGTTTAATGTGTTCTGTGGATTTTCTGTCTGGATTATCTGTCCACTAATGAAAGTGAGACATTGAAGTCTCCAACCTCTATCACTATCATGTTGTGACTATTATATACTTACTATTATTATATTGCAGTCTATCTCTCTCTTCAGATATATTAATACATCTTTACGTATTTAGGTGGTTCAATGTTTGTTGCTTATGTATTTATAAGTGTTATATCTTCTTGATGAATTTATCCCTTTATCACTATATAATGACCTTCTTTATCTCATTTTACAGTTTCTGGCTTAAATTCTATTTTATCAGATACAAATATAGCTACCACTGTGTCTCAGTCCATTTTATGCTGCTATAACAGAATACCACAGATTGGGTAATTTACAAAGAAAAAAAATGTGTTTTTTTTACATTTCTGGTGGCTGGGAAGTCCAAGGTTGAGGGCCCTCACCTGATGAGGTCCTTAATGCTGTGTCATTCCATGGGAGAAGGAGAAAGACAAGCTAGGGCAAGAAAGCAAGAGGGGAAATGGGCCAAACATCCTTTTATCAAGAACTCAGTGATAACTAATCCACTTTTACAACAATGATATTAATCCATTTATGAGGGTTTAGCCCTCATGACCTAATTGCCTTTTAAAAGTCCCACATGTTGTCAGTGTTGAATTGGGGATAAGTTTCCAATAAATAAACTTTGGGGGCACATTGCTATGGTACCTTGCTCTCTTTTGGTTTCCATTTGCATGGAATACCACTTTCCACTCTATTACTTTTAATCTATATGTGTCCTGAAAGGCAAAATGATTCTCTTGTAGACAGTATATAGTTAGGTTGGTATTTTTATTTATTTAGCCATTCTAAGTCTTTTGATTAGAGAATTTAATCCATTTATATTCAAGGTATAATCCATATTCATAGACAAAGACTTAATACTGCTAATTTGTTCATTATTTTTGTTTTATTTTATTTTTTTGCAGATAACTTGTTCCTTTCTTCCTCTCTTGCTTTCTTCCTTTGTGATTAGAGTATTTATTCTAGAAATATACTTTGATTCCTTACTTTTTATCTTTTGTGTATCTATTATAGGTTTTTGCTTTGTGGATACAATAAAGCTTACAAAAAAAGATGTGGCAGTTATTACTTATTTCATGCTATTTTAAGCTGATAACAACTTAGCTTTGATCACATAAATAAAACACTACAATTTTACTCCATTCCCCACCATAATTTCTTGGTTTTGATATCACAATTTGCATCTTTTTATATCATGTATCCCTTACAAAATCATTGCAGCTATTATTATTTTAAATTCTTTCTTTTCCTTTTTAACCTTTACACTAAATATGTGATTTACACATCTCCATTACAGTATTAGAGTAATTCAAAATTCAATGTTTACTTACTTTTAACAATAAATTTTATAATTTTCTGTGTTTTGATATTGCAAATTAACATCCTTTTCTCTAAGTGTGAAGAACTCTTTTTAGTATTTCTTATAAGACAGGTCTGGTTTTGCTTGTCTAAGAAAGTCTTTATGCCTTCTTCATTTTTGGTTAAGATTTATACTGGGTAAAATAAAGTATTCTTGGTTGATGGTTCCTTAATTTTTTTATTAATTATTATTATTATTTTTTTTTAGCACTGTGAATATATCATCCCACTCCTTCCTGGCTTATATGATTTCTGCTGAGAAATCTGCTGCGAGCCTTATTGAGTCTCCCTTATATGTGAGATGCTTGTTTCCTCTTGCTGCCTTCAAGATTATCTATTTGTTTTTGATTTTGAACAGTTTGATTATAATATGTCTTAGTATAGTCTAGTTTGGATTGAATCTGACTGGAGAACTTTGACCTTTCTATACATGGATACTCATATCTTTCTCCAGATGTGGAAAGGTTTCTGCTATTATTTGTTTAAATAAGTCTTCTGACTCTTTGTCTTTCACTTTTCTTGAACTTTTATAGCTTGAATATTTGCTCTTTTTATGCTGCTCCATAAATTCTATTAGGTATATTTATTGCTATTTATTCTTTTTTTAATTATTATTCCTTTGACTGCATATTTTCAAATAGTTCATTTTTGAGTTCAGATTCTTTCTTCTGCCTGATTAGTTCTGCTGCCAACACTTCCTTTATCATTTTTTATTGCATTCATTGTATTTGTCAGCTCCAGAATTTTTTTTTAAATAGTTTCAATCTACCTGTTAAATTTCTCATTTTGTTCATGTATGGTTTTTCTGATTTTTTTGTATTGTTTTTCAGTATTTTTTGAAGTTCATTGAGCTTTCTTAAAATCAATTATTTTGAATTCTTTTTTTAGATATTCTATACATCTCCAATTCTTTGGTGTTGGCAACTGTTTTCTTGTTTACTTAATGTTACTTGTTGCCTTCAATTGATGTCCATACATTTGATGGAATAGTCACCTCTTCCATACTTTACAGGGTAGCTTTAGTGTGAAAGACCTTCATTAACTGGAGCATATGAAGGTGCTGACTAGGTGGGGTGCATCAGTTCTGCCACCAGTGAGGGCACAGCTGTGTGGTCTCCCTGAAGCTCTATCAGCTAAGGTAAGCATTGACATAAATCTCAGGGATCTTCAGTGGCCATTGCTGTGGATGTCTACAGTGAAGGTGAGGTTGTTGGAGTATTAGTGGAGATAGGAACTAAGGTCTTCCTGATATCTTTTGCTCCCACCAAAGAGGTTGTAGCTGAGAGGATTTCTCCTGGTAATGAGTCTTGCCTGCATCCCCATGCACAGTGTTGGTGGCACCAGTGTCTCATGAGTAGTGCCATTGGAGCAGGCAACCCTGCTGTATGTTGGTAATAGTATGTGAGGTGAGAATGTTTGTGAAGCAGCCAGAGAGCTGTGAATGACAGCACAGGAGTGCACAGAATTACAGTGACTTTGGGTTAGGTGGTATATTCGTCCATTTTATGTTGCTATAACGGAAATAACTGAGACTGGATAATTTATAAATAACAGAGGTTTATTTGGCTTATGATTCTGGGACAGCTGCATCTGGCTTAGGCCTCAGGCTGTTTATATTCATGGCTGAAAGCAGCAGGCAGCTAGTGTGTACAGGCAGATCACATGGCAAGAGGAAGCAAGAGAGAGGTGGAGGTGCCAGGGTATTTTAAACAACCAGTTCTCACAGGAACTAATAGAGCAAGAACTCACTCATTACTCCCCCCACCTAGGGAGGGTACTAATCCATTCATGAAGGATCTTCTCCCATGACTTAATCAGTTTCCTACACTGCCACTTGGGGATCCAATTTCCACATGAGTTTTGGAGGGTACAACGCATCCAAACTCCATCAGGCAGGCTAGAACTCTGTGATGTCTCAGTGTAGACATGCTCAGTGAGACTTTGGCTCCAGGGACCATAGATTGAACTAGCTCCCTATGGCAATGGTTCTGGTGTCTGAGACATAGGCATGTGCTATGCAGACATAGAGCCCAGGTCTGGTGTATGGGCACTCATAGAGTGGCTACAGCTTGGGGTGTTCTGGGAATGTGTGGGTTTGGGAGAGATGGTGGCTCCTTTCTGAAAGAGGCTTAACAGAGGCTCTTTCTTGGAGAGTGGGTGCAGCTATGTCTTTCTCTATGGGGTTCCCAGAAGAAATAGCTGTTGGCTACTTCAGTGTCAAAAGATGGCAATATTCTCTGTAGATCAGGCCACTGGGGATCATAGTAGTTCCTATGGTATGGGTGATACTGATTGCCTCCACCTTACTTCTTTGTTCCTAGTTATCACCCATCATCTCTGATATCCCAGTTTTACCAGCAATCCTTCCTGTGTGGCTATTCTCTGTTTTTTCTTTCTCCACTGTGTTGCTGCAGATTCTTTAGTAGGGTGCTCTTAAACCCTGTTGGGGCTATTTTGTTTTGTGGATAGCTGTGCATCTTTGTTTTGTATGGATGGGGAGGGGATGAAGGCTGGGATCTCCTACTCCATCAACTTGGTGGCATCACTTCTCTCAATTGTATATTTATAAATTGACAATAAGCATACAGAAACTGAATTTAAAACAAAATGCCATTTATAGTTGCTCTAAGTAATGAAATGCTTAGGTATACACTTAGCAAAACATGTACTGGTTCTGTATGGGAAAATTATAAAATGATGGTGAAAGCAGTAAAAAAGACCTAAGTACTTCAAGAATACACTATGTCCAAGTATTGGAAGATTTAACATAGTAAAGATGAATTTTTTTTTCCCAAATTAACTATAGGTTTAATGTAATGCCTATCAAAATCCCATAAGAATTGTGAATACATATACTAGCTTATTTTCCAGTTTATTTGGAAAGTCACTGGGCCTGAAATAGCTCAAACGAATAAGAATAAAGTGGGAAGAGTCATTCTACCAGACATAAAGGCTTACTATATATCTGCAGTAATCAAAACAGTGTGGCATTAGCAATGGGATAGACATGATAGATAGATAGATAGATAGACAGACAGATAGGTAGATGTAACAAGATGAGGAAATAAAAAGTGGACCACACAAATATACTCAGCTGAGTTTTTTAAAAGGAGCAAAAGAAGGGCCGGCCCGGTGGTGCACTGGAGAGTGCGCCGCTTGGGAGTGCGGCGGCGCTCCCGCTGAGGGTTCGGATCCCATGTGGAGACCGGTTCCCACTCACTGGCTGAGCGCGGTGTGGGCGCAACACCGAGGGTTGCGATCCCGTTGCCAGTCCCCGGTACGGGCGCGACACCGAGGGTTGCGATCCCGTTGCCAGTCCCCGGTACGGGCGCGACACCGAGGGTTGCGATCCCGTTGCCAGTCCCCGGTACGGGCGCGACACCGAGGGTTGCGATCCCGTTGCCAGTCCCCGGTACGGGCGCGACACCGAGGGTTGCGATCCCGTTGCCAGTCCCCGGTACGGGCGCGACACCGAGGGTTGCGATCCCGTTACTGGTCAGTAAAAAAGACAAAAAGGAAAAAAAAAAGAAAGGAGCAAAAGCAATTCAGTGAAATAATAGCCATTCCAACAAATGGTACTAGAGCAATTGGACATTGATAGACAAAAACATAAACCTCTACCTAAATCCCACATCTTATACAAAAATTAACTCAAATTGGGACATGAACTTAAATGTAAACATAACTTTTAGAAAGAAACATAGATGAAACTCATTGGAATCTATGGCAAAGTCAAGAATTCTTAGGCTTAAATCAAAAAGCAAAATTAATAAAATAAAAAGTTGATAAATTTGACCTCATAAAATTTATACATGTTTTCTCTATGGAAAATCATATGAAGAGTATGAAAATATAAGGTACTAACTGAGAGAAAATATATTTAAATTACATATCCAACAAAGAACTAGTATCTAGAATATATAAACTTTCAAAACTCAACAGTTAAAAAATCCAAACAAAAAATGAGCAAAAGACAACCATAGACACTTCACTAAGGTAGATTTACTAGTGGCAAATAAGCACAGGAAATGATTTTCAGCATCATTAGACATTCGAAAAATGTGAATCAAAACCTTACAGGGTATTGCTGCACACCTATCAGAATGGCAAAATAAAAAATATTTGATAGAGTTTGGATGTGTTGTCCCCACCAAAACTCATGTGGAAATCTGATCCCCAATGTGGCAGTGTTGGGAGCTGTTTGAGTCATGGGGGCAGATCCCTCATGAATGGATTAATACTCTCCCTAGGAGGTGAGATCCCACTCTATAAGTTCCCGCAGGAGCTGGTTGTTTAAAAGACCCTGGCACCTCCTCTTTCTCTCTCTCTTGCTTCCTCTTGCCATGTGATCTGCTTGTACTCGCAGGCTGCCTGTCACTTTCCACCATGAATAGAAGCATCCCGAGGCCCATGCCAAATGCAGCTGTCCCAGAATCGTAAGCCAAATAATCCTCTATTCTTTATAAATTACCCAGTCTCAGGTATTTCTGTTATAGCAACACAAAACGGACTAATAAAATAATGACAACACCAAATCCTGGATTTAGAGAAACTGGATCACTCATACATTGCTGGTGGGAATATAAAATATTATGGCCTAGAAATGTTACAGCCTGGAAAAAAGTTTGGAAGTTTCAGATAAAACTAAACATGCAATTATCACACAGCCCATCAGTTGCACTCTTGGGCTTTTATTCCAGAAAAATTAAAACTAATGTTCACAGAAAAATTCATACATGATTGTTTTTGGTAGCTTTACTTGCAATAGCCCAAAGCATAATCAAGTTGAATATTCTTCAACAGTGACTTTAAAGAAAACTGTAGTACATATTTACCAAGGAATATTGCTTAGCATTAAAAATGAATGGGCTATTGATATACACAACAATTTGGATAAATCTGCAGGGAATTATATTAAGTAAATTCACCAAGACACCATCTTCACTAAGGACTTCATTGTTAGCTCTCATCTTCAGGCTAGAATTAAATGCCAAACAATGATGTAGAACTTAAAATTATGCTTGCATTTACAATCTTCATTCATATCAAATAATAAAACTCTTGTGAATAAAATATATAAATCAAATATTTTATAAATCTTTGTTCTTCAGAGTATGGTAGTAGGATCAGCTGCACTAGTGTCACCTGAGAGCTTGCTAGAAATGCAGAAACTCAACCCCCAACCCAGGTTACTTAATCAGAATCTTCATTTTTGCAATATTTCTCTTAGTACATTAACTTTTGAGCATTTCTACTTTAGAGTATTAGATAGCTGTATGGTGAGTAATTATGCAATCTGATTGCAAAATCGTGGTGAATTTGTAGTGTTCTTTCTTTTGTGTATGGAAGTTGAGTTTCCATATAAATTCTAAGATCTTGTGCATCAAAGGACAAAATCAACAGAGTGAAAAGACAACAGGGTGAAAAATCAACAGAGTGAAAAGGCAACAGGGTGAAAAATCAACAGAGTGAAAAGGTATACCTTGGAAAGGGAGAAAACATTTTACAAATAGGATATATATGAACATAAACTCCACAACTCTAATATATACTCCTACAACTCAACAAAAACAATCTGAGTAAAAAATGGTTAAAGGACTTAAGTAGGCATTTCTCCAAAGATAACATACAAATGACCAATGAGTACATGAAAACATGTTCAACATCACTAAAGGAAATACAAATCAAAACCACAATGAGAACCATTCATCAGAATGGGAACCATAAAAAGCAAACAAGGAAAAAAATATATAAACCACAACAAAAAAACATAAAATAAGTGTAGTCCAGGATGTGTAGAAATTGGAATCTTTGTACACTGTTGGACGGATTGTAAAATTGTGCAACTGTTATAAAATACAGTATGGCAATTCTTCAGAAAATGAAAAAATAGAACTACCATAAGATCCAGTAACACCACGTCTAGGTATACGAGAGTATTTCAAAAAGATCATGGAATAATTTTACATTATATTTGAATTCTATTTTTCCATGCACTTTTTGAAGTATCCTTGCACACAAAAGATTAGAAAGCAAGGTCTCAAAGATATATCTGCACCTCCATATTCATAGAAGCACTATTTGCAATAGCCAAGAGGTGAAAGCAACCCAAGTGTCAAATGTCTATTGACAGATAAATGGATACACAAAATGTAATATATATACATACACACACACACACACATATATATACACACACACACATACATACATATTACATTATATATGTAATATGATATTACGTGTGTGTGTGTGTGTGTATGCAATGGAGTATCATTCAGCCTTAAAAAGGAAAAAAAATAATCTATGACATGCTGCAACATGGATGAACTTTGAGGACATTATGCTAAGTAAAATAAACCCATCACAAAAAGACAAATACCATATAATTCCATTTATGTGAGGTATCTAAAGTAGTTAAATTTACAGAAACAGAAAGTAGAATAGTGATTATCATGGTCTGAGGGAAGGGGAAAAAGAGGGGTTGTTTAATGGGTTTAGAGCTTCAGTTTTGCAACATGAGAAAGTTCTAGAGATCAGTTGTGCAACAATGTGAATAATATTTAAGATAAGTGATGGTACACATAAAATGGTTAGATGGTAAATCTTATGTCATGTATATTTACCACAATAGAAAAATAGCAAATATGCATGCAAAATTGTCTGAAATAAAATTTATAACCTTCATTATACAAAAGGAAAACTTTAAAATAAGAAGAAAAACAAGTGAAGAGGTAAATAAACTGTAAAATACCCTCTGAAATCTGGTCCCAAATCATCTTATAATATTTATCTCCCATTACTCATGTATAAACATTATATTTTTAGCCAATATTTTATATGTTGATATGCAATCACACCCAATTCCTTCATCCTCACCATTGAGTAGATATAATAACTATCAACTCAACAATATTTTGTTCATGCCTCCATCATAATGTTTGTTTTACCAAAGTATATTATAAGTCATTGTGCCTCAATCAGTCTTACCACTCCTTATATAGTAGGGATCAAATCTTACGAAATCATTATATGTCCAGAATTTAGCCCCCAATATGGCATATATTAGGCTTTTAATGCTAATGAAGTAGAAATACTAATTGTGAAACTTTGACCATGCATTTCTCAGTTTGAACCACACACACGCATATGCACACACCTGCTATGATTTGAATGTGTGTCCCCTCCAACGTTCAATGTGAAATTTAATCCCCATCATGGTGGTATTAAGAGGTGGGGCCTCTGGGGAAGTGATTAGGTCATGAGGGCTCTGCCCTCATTAATAAATAAACGTCCTTAAAGAGGCTTTAGAGAGTTTGCTTCTCTTGCTCTTCTGCTCTTCTGTCACATGAGGACACAGCACTCATCCCCTCCAGAGGATGCAGCAACAAGGCGTCATCTCGGAAGCAGAGCAGCCCTCATCAGACACTGATTACTGGTACCTTAACCTTGGACTTCCCAGCCTCCAGAATTGTGAAAAACATGTTTTTATTGTTTATGAATTGCCAAGTTTGTGGTATTTTATTATAGTAGCAGAAAGACAACATCAACACCGCATTCTTTACCAAGCAAAAGCCTATCCATTTTTTCACAACTCAGTTGAATTTGATCTTCTTCCCTAATTGTTTTAGCCCACAGATGTTTGTCATTTCTCCAAACCTTTAGAATTATGGTTTTATTACTATAAGCTGATGAAACTACTATTTAAATGTTTATTTCTGTATAGTTTCTCTTTAAAACAGGATGGTGGGAAAGTAAGTCTTTGTTTCTTCTTGGCTTCTAGATAAGTACTATAAACCAATAACTTTTTGATATATAGAGATAGATATGGATTTTGATTTAGAATTTGATTAAGATATTTAGTTTAATTTTTTTTTTTTTTTTTTTTTTTGTCTTTTTTCGTGTCCGGCAACGGATCACAACCCTCAGTGTTGCACCCGTACCGGACTGGGACTGGCAACGGGATCGCAACCCTCGGTGTTGCACCCGCACCTCACTCAGCCAGTGAGCGGGAACCGGTCTGTATGTGGGATCCGAACCCTCGGCGGGAGCGCCACTGCGCTCCCAAGCGGCACACTGTAGCAGTGCGCCACCGGGCCAGCCCATTAGTTTAATTTTTAATTGGTTGATTAATTGATTTAGTTGGAGAAAGGGCTATATCTGATATTTGTCTCTGTAATAAAGCAAATACCTAGGAATTATTTATTATGTTTTGCAATAAATCATTGAAATGATGTACTTATGGGTTCACTGAAATTTTGCTCGCATCCAGGGCCCAGAGAATCATGCCATTGTGTTTCCAGGAAGGCTTTTAAAAAGTGAAGAAACATTGCTTAGAGGTGCCATTTTCCAAAAAGCCCCAACACAGTGGTCCCTGCCAGTGAGCCGATTTCACAGGAGATAACCCAAGTAAGCAGTTACTATTAGTAAAAGAATACAATATCACAACTTAATGCTTCTCAGTCCCAGAAGCAGAGGATATTTACTCAATAAAATGGGAAAATTAGGATAAAATGCTCATATCTTTGGGTTGAAATACCAAGCTTAAAAAGTTCAACTGTGCAGCAACATTTACGTAAGGACAAGAATTAGATTGGTAAACTAAATTTATAGCTTTGCCCTTTTGTTATTTTTGCATGGTTAATTCTTGTCAATATTAAATTATGCAGGCTATTGTGCTTAATTAATGTGAGGATAAGCTCATCATTGTTTCCCTGGAATAAACCCAGTTAGAATGGTGATTTTCTGACATGAGTTTAATATATGCTGATATCATTAACATTTACATGAATGGGTTCTAAAAATCATTGGTAATGACTTTAAAATATTTTTTTGAATAATAAAAAGTTGTTATTTGAATCATTAGAAAATATATTAATAAAGCATAGAAATTTGTATTCATTATGGCAAGTTAGATCCCATGTTTTCATGACTAAAATCATCAGCAGCTGCTGCAGTAGCAGCATCTTTATTTTATCATCATCATCCTTGCTATTCAAACTATGGTCTTTGAACTAGCAACATCAGTATCACTTGAAAGCTTTTTAAAAATTATTAACCTCAGTTCCTACCCTTGCCTTCTGAATTTTAACAAACTCCCCAGATGATTTGCATTTACATTAGATTTTGAGAAGACCTCATTACCATGATGATCATCATAAACATCCTTCAATTTGGTACATTAGAGCTTCTGTGTGCTTTTAAAAGTGTTTTTTATTTGTTTGATTTTGTTTGTTGTTTTGAATCTACTATATCATTTGGTGTGCTCCAAGGGGCAGATAATTAATGTGTATTACTTATATGATAATATGGCATTGTAATCCTAAATATCAATTATTTCATTTTTCCACAAGTAGTGATTACCCATCCCCTTGACTGCTGCTTCTCTAAAGTAAGGTTCATACAATATGCAGAGTTTGTTAGAATGCAGAAACTGGATCAGTAAATCTTGGAGGGGATTGAGATTCTCCTGCCTTTAATGGATCAACTTTAATGGAACAACCAAATATCAATCACCAGATGGATATCCCCAACTGCAGAATAGAACTGTTTCAGGGTTCATTGTTAGAGTTCACTGTATATAGGTTGGGCATTTAGCAGTGTATTAAGCCAGTCATACTTGGTGAGAAGGAATCCATGTTGCTGAGCTCATGTGTCAGCTGCAGCTCTGCCACCATATCCCCTTTGCCCACAAGACCATTGCAAAAGCACCCACATGTCTGGGAAAAAAAGGCTGATTTATTCTATAATTAATGATGTCATGTTCTTCACAGAATACAGTAGTTTACAATTTAATTTATCTTAGACATCAGCATCCTCACTCTCTACAAAATTTAATTGATCCATCTATATATCTTCCCTTGATGAACTTGTTACCAATCTTCTTATCTTGTTATTTCCAAATCCATGATCATATGGCAAAATTATTAGTCATTGCCCAAAAATCTCTATATAGCTATGTATCTGGCCCTTTATACAGCCATATAAAATGACAATCAATTATACTGCTTGAAGTTCTGCCTAATGGGAGGATTCTCTTCCTCATTATCTTTAAGGACTATGTCTGAATGTGATTATATTATTTTGACAGCCTAGCTTGGACTGGCACCAGAAGATTGGGTAAAACCATGTTTGTTAGGCAGAATAACGACTCCCAAAGATGTCCACATGCTACATCCCAGAATCTGTCAATATACTATGTTATGTGGTTAGTTAGTGAATTTGGGCTGCCATGACAAAGCATCATACACTCCGTGGCTTAAACAAAAAACATTTATTTCTCACATTTATGGATGCGGCAAGTCCAAGGTCAAGCTGCCAGAAGATTTGGTGTCTGTTGAGGGACTGCTTTCTGATTCACAGAAGACCATCTTCACAATGTGTCCTCATCTGGACACCAGAATGGAAGTCAGAGAGCTCTCTTGGGTCTCTTGTATAAGGGCACTAATTCCATTCATCATGGCTCCATGTTCATAACCTAATTTCTTCCCCAAAGCCTCACCTAGTAATACCATCATATTGAGAGTTAGCGTTACAACCTATGAATTTTGGAGGGCACAAACATTCAGTCCATTGCACATGGCAAGGGGGAATTAAGGTTCCAGATGTAATTAAGCATGGTAATCGGCTGACCTTGAGATGAGAAGAGTGTACATAAGCCAATTACAATTACATTGTGATAATGTAATCACAGTGGTCCTTATAAGAGAAAGAATGAGGCAACATGGTCAGAGTCAGAGAGAGATGAAGATACTATGCTCCTCTGCTGGTTTTGAAGATAGAGCAAGGGTCCATGAGCCAAGGAATGCAGGAGGCCTCTAGCATGTGGAAAAGGCAAAGAAACACATTCTTACCTAGAGCTTCCAGAAGAAATGCAGCCCTGCTGACACTCTAATTTTAGCGTAGTGAGAATTTGTGGTTTTTTGTTTGTTTGTTTGGGGTTTTTGTGTGTGTGTGATAAAGAAATAGGAAACTAAGACACCATCTTATTTATTTATTTATTTTTTCTCTGCCAACTGGTCATAGAGAACTTTCCATGAGTATATAACAATCAATTCAGGGAGGAGTGGCAATGAGGTAAAAATAGTTACTGTAGAAATATAAGAAATTTGCTCATGTAATTTACTTGAGCTTCAAATATACTCAGGTCCAATACCAAATATACTCCTTCCCCTTTAAATGATCAGTACTGCTATTTTTACTGAAATGTATGACTTGGTGGATTATAAAATATCTAGTTAATAAAGAACAAATCAGATGTCAGTGACTACTTGGTATTTCATGATTAATATTCAGTTTCTACTAATGCCCAAGAGTAAAATAGGAGCTAGTCTCAAGGAAGTATATTTAATTTCTAAAGAAGATGTGCATTTACTTCAGTACCCTACGATGTTCTGCTGAGGTTCTGTTATTGGGACTGCCCAGAGCTCCATTCAGCAAGTTACCTGCTATTTCAGCAGAGTGTAAGGAAGAAACATACGGAGTTCCTTTTGCTGTCCTCTTACATACAACATTAGATATTAAGAGAAAGATTGCCTAGGCCACTTACAGAGGTCATCACAGGCTTATTTTTCCATTAAATTTGTTCATCATTATACCTGTTTTACACAGTGGTAACAAATACAGTGAAATAGCTAAGAAGATGACATGACAGAACAGCATAAAATTGTAGATACTTGCACATGGAATACTATTTATTTGCTCATCTTAGAAATGCCCGTATACAAATTTTAATTTCTGTTTTTGAAACAGCACCTGGGCATGTAGAAAAATACATGTATTTCCTGGCTTTATAGGTATTTTACCAAACAAGTTAGTTAGGTATTTTAGAGAGGGCAGCAAATTTATACCAGAGAGCTGATCAAAATACTCTTTAAAGGAAAGAACTGTGGAAAAAGGAAGTAAAATTTCATGAAGTACTTTATTTTGATAATATCCTAGGATGCATTTCAGAGTTCAAAAAAATGTAAGGAATGCTTTGACATAACATGGTAGGTTTTTGAATAGTAGGGGGATAATGATAAATTATACATTATGACTGCATAAATGTAATTTTAAAAATATATGTAGTTCTTTGAAATTACAGTTCTCTTGCTTTTCCCAGGGTGCTTTGTTTTTAGATTATGTTGTCTTATTTTGAATGGATGCACTCAAGAGCAAGACTGCACTTAACCATTTACCAGGACATTAAATAAACCAAGTGGTCTCCATAAATCATTAATGCTATTAGTTACAATCTATCGAATAACTGATGAGTAAGAAACTTTTGTTTTTGAACCTTATTTTTTAACACATTATATATTCCTCAAAAACTTCAAAGACTATTTGCTCATTTCCAAAGAGTTAAACCAATAGTTTCAGGAAATCATTTGTTTCACAACACAGCTGTTTCTAATCTTGAAGCTATTTAGTTGACTTAGTTAAAATCATAACCTCCTTAGGTCCCTTAAAAGTCTAAATGCCACAGAAAAAAAATCCTGTAAATCTTCTCTAACTGGAAAGGGATCAGTGACCATCATTCAAATAAAGACTCAGCAGCCTGCACCCTAGAGAGTAACACATTTTATCCAAGGAATAACAAATAGTTCAATGAGAGTGAAATTCACGATTATAGTATACAGAATGTCAGAATCACTAGAAAACACAAAAAAGATCAATAGCAACTCTCTAGTTTGGGTAGAAAATATAACACAGTGAAGGGCTGATGTGAAAGATTAAACATAACTGAAAA
This sequence comes from Galeopterus variegatus, assembly GCF_000696425.1. Lineage (NCBI taxonomy): Eukaryota > Metazoa > Chordata > Mammalia > Dermoptera > Cynocephalidae > Galeopterus > Galeopterus variegatus. The sequence goes on along the minus strand of NW_007726318.1, from coordinate 229,161 downwards.
TGATTAACTAAAAGATATTGCTGGGATTTTCTTGCTTTTCTCATATGGGAAACTGAAAAGGCTAGTCTGTACAGCTAACAGCAAGCCTGGATATAAAGAGATTATAGCTCAGCCATGCAAAGAAACTAGAGTCAATTTTTGTGAAACTTAAGACATGCAGATGAGTACACAGAATGGAAGGAGTTTTAATAACAAAGAAAATATCCAAATGGTTGATAAGCAGGACAATGTGCCCAACTTTAGTGATCATGGGAATAGAAAATGCAACCATGAGACACCACTTCACACCCACCAGAAAGGATTAATAGAAATAAAATACAAAGAGATGGAGAAGTTTTGTAATACCTGGAATGCTCATATATGGCTAGAAAAATTTGTACAGTCACTTTATAAAATTGTTATTTAAGTTGAACACACCTTGCTCAGTAATTCCTTTTTTAGGAATATACTTGTATTAGTTTGCTAGGTAGAGCTGTCATTAAAAAGTATAACAGACTAAGTGGCTTGAGCAACAGAAATCTATTGTTTTCACAGTTCTGGAGGCTGGAAGTCCAAGATCAAGATTTGGCAGAGTTTGTTTCTTCCTAGGGCCATGAGAAAGGACCTGTTCAAGGTCTCTCTCCTTGGCTTGTAGATGACTGACTTCTCCCTGTGAGTTCACATTGTCTTCTCTCTTTCTGTGTCTGTGTCCAAATATCATCTTTTTGTGAGGACATCACTCATTTTGGATCAGGGCCCATCCATGTGACCTCATTTTAACTTATAGGTATGTCTTTAAAGACCCTGTATCCAAAGACAGTCAAATTCAGAGTACTGGGAGTTATGAATGCAACACATGAATTTAGGGGAGTTGGATACACTTTAGCCCATTACAACAGCCAACAAAAATGCCTACACTTGTATATGTTTCTGAAAATTCTGCACAATAACGTTTATTGTAGTGCCATTCATAATATCTCCAAAATATAAACTACCCAAGTGAACATAAATAGAATGTGTAAGTAAATTTTGATCTATTTACACTATGAACTACTATACAGCAATGAGACTATACAAATTAATCTCACAAACAAAACACAAAGGGTCAAACATAAAGGAGTAAGCACTATGATTTCATTTATATCAAGCACAAGATCAGGAAAAACTAATCTATGAGGTTAGAAGTAAGGATAGGAATTACCCTTGTTGGCAGGTGGGTAAAATTTTGACTGGAGGGAGCATAAGTGGAATTTCAAGATAATATTCTAGTGTTTTTTGTTGTTGTTGTTTTAATCTGGGTGCATTTGGTTTGTGAAAATATATCAGGCCATTCAAGAAACCTGAATATTACTGAATATGTTTTATGCTATAATAAAATTTTGAGAAGAGTAATTGAATCCACTGGCTGAGTGAAACTACTGATGTTGACTTTTATAACAGAACACACTATTTTGTACTGTTTTTGAGGAGAGAGGGGTGATGACTTATTGAAATCCAAAATTAAAAACTTGATGAACTATTTTTTTTTTTCCCGTCTCTGGCCATTCTGGTTTTATGACTTTGAAAAATCGTTTTCCTTCACCGAGCCCCAGATTTCTCCCTCTTATATTAATTATTTCTACAGTCTCTTCTTTTGAAGGTCTCTTTCAACTTTAGGTTCTATATTATTATTAATTTAGGGGTTAAAATGTTGAAATTTGAATAAAAATTCTCTTTAAACATTAGATTAAAAAAGGATAAATTTCCCAACATTGAAGATAACAATCTATTTTCTATTTTACTCTAATTGAAATATTAGGATTAAGCTTAATTACAGAATTAAGGGTGATTCCAGGATTATCTCTTTTTTTGTTATTAATTTTGACAAAGTGATTATGTATGTTTCCAGAGGAAATTTATTTATCTGAAAATAATTAAGATGGCAGTCCTTAAAAATTGTCCACTTACTGATAATATTGAAAATCAGAAAATGATTCCTAATAATGTATATTCTTATATGATAGGATATGTTGGAATTATTACTAAGGTATATGAAAGAAAGAGAAACCATGCCAAAGGGCAGATAAATAGAAAAGGATGCAGTGAGTTGCAAAGCATTATCAGTGACACTGAAAGAGGATTAGGTATAATTTGAAGTCAGAGATGGATGCAGTTAAATAAACTGATGGGTTAGTGTATGGGGAAAGGAATATTTGTAACCAATACAAATCTGAAAGAAAATAAAAAAAGTGGAAATCATATCATGTGTACAGGCAAATTTCAGAGCCTTCAAGGTGCACATGTTGAGTGATTTCTGTAAGCTGAAATGAACCAGGAAGTTATGACTCATGTGTTGCCTTATGTATTGCACAGCAAAACTCAAAACAAATGGGTGTATTGAACTTTTTGCTTTCAGTACCTATGCAGTGATATTTTACAGTGAGAACTGCTATAAAAATAATAGCCATGTCATGAAAGAAGAGAACATTAATAGGAAGAAAGATGAACTGAAGTCATCCTTAAATAGCAGTTGCCGGATATTGCTACACTTGCTTTCCAGAAATATTCATACAATTCAATGGATATTGAGTCCATCAAGATTATTGTGTTTGAAGACAAGTAGAGAGAGAGAGGATGTGAGATATAATGAATAGCTTTCTGTTTCTAAATGCAAGCAGTGGTTTAAGTGTTTTACACGTCCTTTGAGTGATCATGTGGTAACCTTTTCAAACCTGATGACAAACAACCTCACAGGTGGGCAATAATATTGCCATGTGGAAAGTGCAAAAACACTTTAAAAAAATCTATTACTCATGTTTCAAATCCTGAATTGTGTTTTTCATCTTTTTAAACTTTAGTTTACCTTTTATATGTTGAAGTAGTTTAAAAAAGAGAGAGAATAGTAGTATAAATACCTGTGGTGGTTTAAAAAAACTAAATATAATAATAAGAAATTTGAGATGAGGAAAAGGTCCTAGTCTCATAGATGTAAATGTGTTTTTTTTTTTTTAAATCTTTCTTTTATTCTATTCTTTAAGCACACCATTGTCCTTGGATAGGTCACTTAGTCTTTCTTGTATGATTTAATCACTATGCAATTAGCTCAATAATACTAATAAGTGATTTAAAAATGACGTGAATAAATATTAAATTGTACATTTTTCAGAAGAAAAATATGACTTGAATAACAGTCATAATATAATATGAGATATTAAGCCTGTTCAATGTTTCTTTCAGATATTAATAAAGAATAATTATCTATTGTTAATGACATGTTTTTCTTTTAGTATTTGTAGCCAAGGTCTCAAAAACAGTTTGCACTATATAATGAGAAAAATTGCTTGTATACTTTGAGGTCATTATTCCTAATATCCAGTCTTATCACTCAAATAGCAGTGGACCATGTGCAGATTCCATTGTCTTGGAGAAGCCATATAATACCCAACGTCCCCTGGTCCATACCCTTAGTCTGTTATAATGCTAACTTGAATGCTTACATACAAAAGAAGCTATTGCTGTCTTTTTTGAACTGTTAAAACTACTATTTTAGGGTAAAGTCCCACATTTTATACCTCCACTGAAAGCATGAATTTATTTTTTCTTCAATACTCTCATAGATTTTGAATTTGAAGTGAAGTAGGAATAGCAGGGTTGTTAAGAAGAAATGCATGCATAGATGGGAAATATTTGTGTGACTATTTTTGACTACTTGTGTTATGGAGGATGGCTAAAATTTAGCAGTGATTATTTCTCTGCTCTTATAGAGGAAATAACAACTGTGTGTCAATATTGCAAAATCTAATTGTCTTTGTATTGCTTTTAAGTTATTTATATACTATTTGGATTAAAAATTTCCTAAATAAGAGCTTGGAAGTGGTTCTTCTAAATGTACATGATAGTTACTACCCAGGAACCTTGGCCACTATTACAAAAAATGTAAACTGCATGTATATATCCAATTGCTTCATATGCATGTATTTGTTCATTTCTGAATCCATGAGATAAGTTTTATTTTAAAAGAGTTTTTCAAGGAAATAAAAAGCTAATATTTATTGAAAATAAGATATAAATTAAAACATGACTGAACAATTTTATAGTTTCATAAAACATAACATTATTCACAGGCTTTCTTTGAAAATGAAAAGCAAAGAGTCCTTAATAAAATGGCTCCATAAAATACTATTCATCTTTACACATTCTAATCTGGCAATCTTAGATTATTTCACTCAAATGAAATACTGTGAAATCATTTATTAGTTAAAAAAGTGGTAATTGACTTGTATCTCAGGCAAAAAAAAAAAAAAAATCATTCCACTAAGATTTAATATACCCACAATAACATAATTCCTTTTGAAATGCATTACTACAGCACCAACATACTTAACATTTATGTTAAAAATACCAACCATCTTGTTTGTTATAGAAGCAAAAACATAAATAACCGTTTACCATCTTGTTAGTATCAACTGTTTTTATGTTATATATTAACTATTTTGAAAGCAACCATAGATATCTGTATAATTCCTTATACCTTAATTAAACTTTACCTTTCTTTCCTCATGTCCTCACTGTTTAATGATCAAAGGAGCCTGTGTCTTACCATTGTATTAAAGAGGTTGGGTTTTGTTTTGATATGTTACAAGGATCTATGAGATTATTTTAAGATATGTTATGACATAGTTAGATTTTAAATTTAAATACTCTTTCTGAGACTGTAAAGATAAACTGAAGCTGGAAGGGAAGTTGGATACTCCCCCATTTGGTCGAAATGAGAAACGGCTCTATGTACCTATGGACCTACCTATCTATATCTATATATCTTAATGACTACTGATGTAGAAATTTTGGAAAACACATAAAGGTATAAGATCTGAAATACAAATATGTGACCTAAACAAAAAATTATTTCTTAACATTGTATTTTTTTTCCTTTTTATGCATATCTATATGCATTTAAATTTTAAAAATAGTCATCTGTCTTTAGCCTTATGTATAAATCAATAAGATAATTTCATATTTATGTGTGGGATATGAACAGGGAAGAAAAATAACTAAATCTTAATTTTTAGTGTCTTCTGACAACTTTCCTTCAAGTGCCCTATATTATTCAAAGTTGGGATCACACCTTAGAAATTATCTCCTTATGCTTGTCGCCTGAATTTCCCCCCAAATTCACCAAGCCACAGGAAGTGAAAAGTTCTGGGTGTAATTAGAAATAGATGAAATTGGAAATTGTGACTAGAGAAGAGAGGTCAAATGAATGGCAAAACTAAAGAACTGGTTTTGCAATTCACTCTGAGCACACATCAAGAAAGACAAGTCAAATCCTTTTTGGTGGACCTCAGAAATGAGTTCCCACCTGCTGCTGGAGTGGATAGTGCTAACACCTGTGTCAGACTATATGCCCTTCTTAGTCACTATTGGGATTTTTCATCATGGAATTAATATTCTACAATCCTGTGGAATTGGGGAGGGGGTAGAGAAATAATCTGTCATATTCGATGTTGCCTTCTTAGTCATGTTGGGCTGCAGAGGTTAATAGGGCTATCCAGTTTTTTACCTACAAGAAGTGTACAGGTCCCTTTATGTTTACAGTGAGTGGGAAACAATAGAAGGCAAGCAGTCTTTGGAGTTAGGCAAAAATGGTTGGTGCTCCTACCTAGGTGCAGTTAAGAGCGAATATGTTACTTAATTTTCTGGGCTTCATCTGTAAATTTGTGTGATAATACCTTCCTTATGGTATTATTGTGGGAATGAGGTGACATAAATGTGTGTAAAGTGTATGGCAAGCAGTGGGCACTTAATGAGCACACAGTGCTTGGCAAGTACTAAACACTCGATTCATGTTAGTTCGTTCTTGTTCCTCTGGAAGAGCATTCTGATCTCCTAGGAAGAATGAGAAATACAATCTGTGATACTGAGAAGATCCAAAAATTAACACACACACACATAGCAAACAAACAAACAAATAAAAAAAAAAGAAACAGAAGCCAAAGCCAGACCAGATCTCCAAGCAGCTGGGCAGGAACTATCCTGGGTGGTCAGGCTAAGATTCTGGAAGCTGTGTAGCCTGGGCGGTTGGTTCATTTTAACATGGAGAAGTGCTTTTCTGTACAACACTGGTGGTGCCAAATAAATGTTGCTAGAATTAATGTAAAGGCAATTTTTACAGTTAGAATAGATTGTTGTAGAAAGAGAGATGGGGCTTTGTAAGGGTGGCAGAAACCTAATGAAGTGATACTGTTCGGAAGAGAAACAAATGAATTGAGAATTGCATTTCTGGACGGAGACCCCTTTCCCATCACTGCAGATTTGAGAGCTGGGAAACTGCATGTGAGAAGAGGGAGAGAGACTCTGAGCACTTCCAGAAAGACAGCAGCAGTTACAGGAACAGTGGTGGATGAGGCAAAGGTACCGAAACAGCAGTACCTTTGGATTCAGGCATGGTAAACTAAAGTAACCATGAAAGAGCAATAACGGTACTGAACGAGAAGGACTGGATCTCCTAGGTGCTTGAAAAAATGAAGGTATACAAGACGTGGAATTTAAAAAATCAGAATTTTGTGTGGAATGGCACTTCAGAACTATTGAAGATTTTCATTGGCATGTCTGTGATTTATTTGTCTTTTCAAAGATGTGGTTAAGGGAGCAAAGTAATGAATTCTCAGTGATGCTTGCAGAAAAATTGATAAATAAAAGAGTTAATATCCAGCAGCCTGACTATGCTAAATACTGTTTCTTGTTGTTCTGAAGGCAATCAAAATTTGGGGACAGATTGCCTAGATTTGAATCTTAGTTCTGCCAATTAGTTTCTTTGACACATTACTTAGAACCTTAATTCCTCAGTTACTATTGCTATAAAATGAAGGTAATAAGATAGTTACATAGATTAAATAAGTTAGTATCTTAAGACCCATTAATACTCAATAAACTTAGCTATCATCATCTTCTTCATTATAGTTATGTTATTATTTATTATAATTATTGTTCAAGTGAGAACAACTCATTTCAAATGGTTAAGTCTCATCTTAGTTCATATATACTATTTACGTTCACTAAATTACATTCTACCTGATCACTTCACAGATTCCTCTTTTCACATGAAGAATGGAAACATATATTCAAATATCATTCACTTTAAAGAAAGATGTTTTATCCTTGAAAAACATATAATTATTTAAACTACCTGAAATAGTGATAAACATTAATATACTGATAATTCGTAATAAACACAACTGAATACATCTTATACTATCAGATTTATGTTTCTGAAATGTAAGTAATTTTGGTCTTATTAATAAGAGTCATTTGGGTCATTTATGTGGAAATGATGCATTACTTATGTAAAAAAGAGAGAACACCACAGTTATTTAACTCTCCAGGCATTAAGTCTTACAGATTAAAACAAACATATATGCATGTGCCTACAAAATAGATACAGGCACACATATAATTCATATAAATAAAATACATACATATAATTTTGCACAGATGTATTTTATTAGCAATTTTTATTTTGTGCCATCTGCTGTTTGGATGAAAAATAATGTATTTCACCAGTAAGATTGTTTTCCAGTGTAACTTAGTGAAAGATTACAGGAAACCTAAAAGCAGATCTAGATAGTGGTACTAGCAAACTTTTTGATTGTGGACCACTCAATCTTGTGATGTTCTTTAAGAATAAAAAATAGTTTTAATTGCATTAACATTTACATCTTCACATCTCTAATTATTTTATTTTAAATTTGGAATAATTTTAGTATTTTTCTCCATAATTTGTTCATTTCTATTGAAGTGTGAAGTGTAATTAAAGTGTAAGTGAAGTTTCAAAAATTAAATTAGCCTTTGTTTTAGATTAAAATGTTATAAAAAACATGACATAGTTTGGGCATTCCAAAGTATGATACCATCTAGATTATGTCAGGTAGTTATTATATTTATTAATTACTTTCCATGAAGTTTCACTAGTAGAGAATGGAATTCCTATAGATTGAAAATTTAAAAAGTAGATTTTAGAATACCATGTGTAGTATGTATAGTGCTAGGTCTTTCTTTATAATAAGCATCATTATAGGTTATACATCATTAAGAAAGTGTGTCAATGGCTTTTTGTCTGATATGCCCTTAGTTCTGATAAGAAATCCAAATCACAGTACGTAACATGTATTTCTATTCTGTTAGAGATGGCTGTTATTTCCTCTGCTTATCATTCCCTTCCCACTCCTATACCTCCTTCTTAGAGCATATGGTTATGCCTTTTTCAGAGTCTGCTCTAAAAAGTTTCCCCAAGGACGCCCTTAATACTAAGTTCTGGTCATTGCTGAAAGAACTACAGGTGTTCACTCATCCCAAGAAGGACTATTGAGATTCTCTTTTCCTACGAAGAAACTATGTACAGTGACTGCATTCAGGCTCTGTTGAGCATATAAACTTAAAGACAATATAGTGTCAAGAAGCCATTTTTTACCATGTGCCCAAAGAAGAGGGACCCTGTACAGCAAAGAACACCAACAGAATACAAGAGCCCTAATGCCTTGTGGCATTACTGTCTGACTTTACCTCCCTGGGAAAAATTTTAAAATCATATTAACACTTTGATTTTTCAGTAATCCCCTCAAATTCTTAATAATTATGGTAGTTTTGAGGACATTTATTACTTTAACTAACCCAGTACTTATAAGTAACTGGAAGTTGTTTCTGAAAATAAAATGATCATAGATTAAGACACTATGCGTTTAGTGGATAAGAAAATTGAAGAGTAGTGACAGTTCGTGTAGGAGACATAGTGGGAAAGAGATAGAATTATGAATCAAATGGAAAAGTAAAGAAACTAGAATTGGTAAGATTAAAAAACTAAGTGAAAGTACATAATTTCAAAAATTTGCTCTTTCAAATCATCATTCACTTTATCATTAGTCCATTAACCAACTCTTAAAAAAAAAAAATGACCAGTAAGGGGATCTTAACCCTTGACTTGGTGTTGTCAGCACCACACTCTCCCAAGTGAGCCACAGGCCGGCCCTAACCAACTCTTTACTAGGTATAAATGAGTGCTACTTTTTGTCCTGAGTATATTGGTGGAATGGTTTGTTTAATTTTCTGAGATCAAACAATGAGAAAAGGATTAGAGCTGAAAGATTGGAGTGCTTATGTTTTAAAATAATTGTCTTTGAGACATCCAAGTAGAGATGTCAAGAAATTGGTAGAATAAACTTAAGTATAGAAGACAACTTGGATTGAAGATAATTTGAGGAACAATTACATATATATGTTTTTCCAGGGAAACTGTGAAAAGAGATAAAAGAAATTTAAGAAAACATCTTTAAGATCTTCGGTATTTAAATGCCAGGTAAATGGTGATGATCTGATAAGGACTGAGCAGTTGGCTAGAAAAGTAAGGTTAATATTTGAGATATGTGATGTCATGGAAATCAAAGAAGAGTAATTAAAGAAGGAAGATGTGATGCACTGAGAAATTAGAATGCTGAAAATATCCACTAGATTTAATGGCATTGACAAAGCATGGAAAATGCAATGGAGTACTGAAAGATGGAACAAGATGGAATAAGTTGGTAGGAGAAATAAAAGCACATAAACACCTCCTTTGAAAACTTGGCAGTGATGGAAACAGTGGGTTAAGATGTTAATTTTAAAAGAGAGTAAGGCTTAGGAGGGTTTCCTTTTTAAAAAAATATATATATTTTTTTACATTCTATGATGTTGTTACAGAGCAGTTAGGAGGGAGTGGTAGAGGGGAAGGAAATAGGGGCAGGCTTGAGGTCTGTGGCACCCCCCTCAGTCCCACAGGGGAGCCCAGGGGCTTGCAGTGGCTTGGTCATTGCTAGGCTGTGTGCAGATGTCAGGGGGGTGTAGCAGAACTCTTGCCCTGCACCACTGCAGCTTGGGAAGCTGGGGCCCTTTCTGCTCAGTGGCCATCGCTTGGCTGGTTGTGGGTGTCAGAGGAGTGTGGCTGAGGCCCTTAGACCCCACTGCCCCAGCTCAGAAGGGCCTTGGGCACTTCCTGTCACTGCTCAGTGGTTGTCACTGGGGTGGTTGCACCTGTCAGAGGGATGTGGCCGAGGCCCTCAGCCTCCACCCTCAGCATTGGTTGCAGGTGTCAGGAGGCATGGCTGAGGCCCCTGGCCCTGCCCCCTTTCTCCTTGGTAGTCCAGGAGACTTCTCATCCTTCTAGGTGTTGTAGGTGTTCTTTGATGAAATGACACCTTTACTAGTTAATATCAAACTTTGTCTCTGGTTGTGGGTACTGTTTTTTTGTTTTGGGTTTTTTGTTTTGTTTTGTTTTTTCAGTTCTGTGTTGGATCATTTGCTGTTCCCACCACTTAAACTTTGTGCTGGAACTAATTTGTTGTCCTTTGCTTACTTCTAAAATGAGGGAGTTTCCTGTGGGGACCAGCACTTGAGCTCTGTGATTTGGCTAAATTGCTGCTTTGCTGCTGATTCCCTAGGGAAGGCTTTTTGTGCAGCTCAGGTTTTAATGGTTGACTTTATATATATATTTCTGGGCCTGGTGAGATCCAGTATACCTGGGTTGTGTACAGACTGATTTGGGTCTGAGTCTTTTCATCAAACTTCAATCCCTACAGTTCTATATTCCTGACCAGTCTCCTCTGAGTGGTCCTGTGGTGATTGGGGGAGCAGATCAGCTGTCATTGGTGTGCCCCAGGGTTCCCTCAGTGGGCCCATCTCCTTGAATGCCTGTGTTCCAAACACTTCCCATGGGACGGGGCCATGCTCCGGTCCCTTGTGATGACTCACTGGCCTCTAAGTGGCTCCTTTTTTCAGCTCTTCTGGCTCCTCACTCCTATGTGGGTCCACAGGAACACTATTGATGGTCTTGCTGGCCTGGGGGTCACCAAGGCCCTCTTCTCCCCTGCTGCCTCCAAGCAACTTCATCCAAAAGGCACAGCTGTGGCTTTGCCAGCTCCTGCTCCATTGACTCAGCAGCTCCAGCCTTGAAGCAGCTGGGATTCAAAATAGCCAGAGAGGTTTTTTTCTTTCTTTCATCGTGGCTTCTCCCACCTTCATGCACTCTTTAGGTGTCTCCTCCTCTTTTCCTGACCTCTAGTGGCCCCAGTTTGGCTGTCATTGCTTTTTCATAGTAGTAAATTTGTTGATATGTGGGAGAGAGTGATGCTGGGGACCATCTATCCCACCGTCTTGACCAGAAGCCAGGAGGGTTTAGATTATTGTAATTTTTAAACATTTTAAATAATAGAATTTGTAGGTGCTTAGGAAAATTTTTAAATGACAGCAAAGTTCTGTACAGCAGAAAAGGTGAAGATAAAGGAAAAAAGTAACAGTCATCAATAAAGTAAGGTTTTCTTGAAGACAGTATGCAATATAATTTAGAGCCCAAGGGAAAAGATGACCATTAGATGGAAGGTAACATTTTGGCTCTTAGACCAGGGTTGCCAGAATTAGTAAATAAAAATACACAATTTCTAATTAAATTTGAATTTCAGATTAACAATGTATACTTTTAGTATAAATATGGCTCATATAATATTTGAGACATATTTATACTAAATTTTTGTTTGTTGTTTTTCTGCAATTCAAATTTAACTGAACATCCTACATTTTATCTGCATACCTTAACCTAGACCCAAGTAAGAGACCCCCATTTTCTGGACCTCTCCTGGCCACTCTATATGCCTCCTTTGGCGATGCACAGAATGAGCAGTCCTTGACACAAAGGACACGTAGTCATCCAGAGCCCATGCCCCATATGTCTAAAATTCAAGATGCTGAAATTCTATGTGAAAATGGATGAAAACTCACTTCCAAGTCTGCTTAGGTCTCTTCTTTACATTCTTTCTCCTTTGGAGGGACAGCATTGCCAGTGGGCACATTGCACATCTGCTAGTATGTGCAGACCTAAACACAGCAAAAGGATAGGTCTTTGTGGGAATGTAGAAATGGCTCGTATGTGCAAATGTCTTTCCATATGCATTATCTTCAGGTGAGAAATTGATGGTTGCTAAAGAAGGGGGAATGATCAGAGAAAGTGGGTGTGCCAGCTTTGGGGCAGGGCGGGCTTGAGCATAATTTTCACTGTGTTGCCAAGTTTCTATCAGTAATCCTGAAGACCCCCAAAAATCTTAAATCAAATTAGATTCCTAGATTGTATTAAAGTTACCTTTTCCAAGAAATAATGATAGAACATATTTTATTTAACAACTTTTTAGCTTGATTTTAATTTTTTTCCCGGGTTCTGAAAATGTAAGAAGTAGGTCTGGAGAAAGGTATTGTTTTCATTGTAAGAATGGGAAAAAGAAGAAGATGGGTATCTCTTCATGTAAGTTTATAGACATGGTTATTGGACATTAAGCGAGTCACTCTATGATGCTTTTTATTTTTTCTGAGGTTGTATCTAGGGTTCTTTTCTGAAAGTACAAATGTGTGTATGTATATGTACAATGGCAGTTATGAGTTTTGACAAAGAGATTTAGTATAATCATCAACAAAAAAAGGTGAAAAATGTGAATAAAGAAAACTGGCAAGATTTTTTTAAGCAAGGAGTGTAGAGAGATCATAGTGGTGCAGCTAACTTGACAGTAATATTTCAAATTTGTCATGCTTATGTCAATGAAATATATGTAAATTCATGCAAAGTGAAAGTATTACCTGCTGTTTGTAATAAAAAAGGAAAGTAAGGAAGTTCAGAATATCTGGAAGAGAATGATTGAAATGGTGGATTTTAAAATCTAAACTAGTTTTGGTAGACTAGAGATAATAAAAAAGGATAATAGGAGTTGGAGTGTGAGTGTGCTAAGGTTGTGGAAAACATCTCTAACACTTGTTTCTCAAACATTTTCTTATTCATCTCTTCCTCCCCCTTTACTTTCATGTATCACTTTCCAAAGGTCCCCATCATTAGCATCATGAAGTTTGAGACAGACATGGTTAGCCATGGGTCTCCAGAGAAACAATCAATAGGATATATGGATATTGAAATAGATACAGATATAAATAGATAGGTAGATATAAATGTAGATATGGATGTATAGAGACATAGAAACATATACCAAAGGAGATTTATTATGAGAATTGGTTCACTTGATTGTGGAAGCCTCAAAGACCCACATTATGCCCTCTTCAAGCTGGAGAAGTGGGAAAGCTGGTGGCGTAATGTAGTCCAAGGATGAAGACCTGAGAATGAGGGGAGTTGATAGTATAACTCTCAGTCTGAGGCCAAAGTATGGTGTAAGTCCTAGAGTCCAAGGTCTTGAAAATCAGAAACTCTAATTTTGCTGGCAGGAGAAGACAGCAAAAGGTGAGAGACAGCTCAAGGTGAGAGAGAGAATTTTTTCTTCCTGTACTTTTTTGTTTCATCTGGTCCTTATCTGACTGGATGATGCTAGCCCACATTGGTAAAAGCAATCTTTACTCAGTCTACTGATTCAAATGCTAATCTCTTCCAGAAAAACCTTTGCAGAACTATCCAGGAATAATGTTTTACCAGCTATCTGGGTATCACTTTACCCAGTCAACTTGACACACAAAATTAGCAAACACAAGTTCCCGCTTTGTCAAGTTGGCATCTATGCACATCTCCTTAAGCCATACTTAATCTCCAGATAAAGACATCAAAGAGGTCACAATTCTTCCTACGGAATATAACTGAAAACAGAACACACTAATCCCTTCCCCAAAAGAAGAGGAAAAAACCTTAAGTGATGTTTACTCTTCTGATATCTCATAACTTAAATACTATGATGTAAAGTTAACAATATTTAAATATTCATATAAAGTCAATACATCTTATGGTACATAATAAAAAAATAAGAAAGGAAACAAACATTGCCTAATAAATAAATAAATATATATATATGTATATATATACACATATATATATATACATACATAAACACACACACAATCATATTCATAACAATTCAAGGAAGAAATATTCATGACAATTACAGTCCTTGTTTCTATAACTGATCATGAGGTCACAGCTAGTATTTGTAACTGCCTTCTTCTATAATGTATTCTGTATTCCTTTTTCCTTCAGCAAAAACCTCAACCGGTCATGGTTCTTTACCTGGCAGGGTAACCTAACCTTCGTTCATGAAGGTTCTGGTCCATTCGTAGTCTTGCCTATATTGGGTCTTAGTTTCCCATTGATGTTAATCACAGGACATGGTAATACTGAGACTCCCTAAGAGATCTACTGTATTTTAGGCATACTCTTTTTTACCTCCATTGTGAAGTAGTAGTCCAGTTTCCTCTTGGTAATATGGATACATCACTGCAGTCAACACTGTAATTCTTTTTTTGGCCTGATTACTCAGAGGCATGAGGAACCCAAAGTGGCTGGGTAGCAGTCTTAACTTCCAGTTCAGTAGAATTGTTGTTGTGTCTCCTAACGAGAGCAATTCTTCTTCTGGAACTGAGACCTCGGGGCCAGTAAGCATAAAGTTGCATGAACAAAAAGCAAAAATTTTGCTAGTTAGTCACTAAGGGTAATAGTGAGCAACACCATTTCTGTTTCTACTTTTTGATTCCTGGACCTATGAATCCTAGCTATGGATGAAACAGGTAACATATGTTTGAGGTTGAAAATACACAATCTTCTGGAGAACCTTGCCCAGCTCCTGCAAGATATTGTACCTAGCTGGTACTGTAACTGAGTCTCCAAAAGACAATTCCACTATTCTTTCAAGCCAGCTCCTTCAGGATGGTGGAAAACATGGTAAGACCTTTGAATTCCATGAGCATGGGCCCACTGACACAGTTCTTTGGCTGTTAAGTCTGTTCCTTAGTAAAAAGCAATGCCACCTGGAATGCCATAGCAGTGTATAAGACATTCTGTAAGTCATTGGATAGCAGTTTTAGCAGAAGCATTACATGCAGGGAAGGCAAATCCATATCTAGAATGTCTACTCCAGTAAGGAAAAAGCACTGCCTTTCTAAGATGGAAGAGGTTCAATGTAATCAACCTGCCACCAGGTAGTTGGCTGATTACACCAGGGTATGGTGCAGTATTGGGGTCTCCATGTTGGCCTATGCTGCTGGAAGATTGGGAACTCAGTGGTGGCCATAGCTGGGTCATCCTTGGTGGGTAGAAATCCATGTTGCTGAGCCTGTGCTTAATCTCCATTCCTGCCACCATGGCCACCTTGTTCATGAGCCCAGTGGGTGATGAAATGGGTCACTGGTGAAAGATGCTGACAGGTATTCACAGAACAAGTCATCCTACTCACTAGATTATTAAAATCCTCTGCTGAGGGCACCCTTTGGTGAACATTAACATGGGACACAACTATCTCCACTGTTTTTGCCCATTGTGGGAATTCTTTCCACATACCTCTTCCTCAAATTTCTTTACAATTTTCCAACCATGTTTTTTCCAAGTCCCTGGCCATCCAGCCAAACCACTGGCCAGTATATGGATCAGTATATAATTGCAGATCTGGCCATTTTCCCTTCGAAAGTTCTGCCGGCTGAGAAGATTTCCTCACATAACTCTCAGCAATATCCCAGAGAAGAGCTGTAGTGCTATAGCTGTCCACTTTCAGATGGTGCCTGCATATCACACAGAACCATCTGTAAAGCAGGTCCGTGTCTTCTCTTCCTCTGTCAACTGATCATAGATAACTCCCCATGAGTAGATTTGAATTTCAGGTTAAAACATTATATGTAATCTTAGGAAAAGCAAATTTTTTTCATCCTCTTTCCTCATATATTAAAATATTACATTAGTACTTACATCAAAGTATTGTTATGAGATACTATTGGTATACTTACATAGTCCTCAACTGGTGCTAAAATGCTGTCCTCCAAATGGAAAAAGTCTCCTTTCAGGGATTCAGACCTGCATTTCAATAATTTATGAATTATCCCTCTTTCAGATGTTCTGTGGTTATTTCAAATCTAAAATGGACTCAGTATTTATTCCTCCAGAATCACTTATAATCCCACTGACTAAGCTTCAATCTTATAAAAATTTTGCATTGCTACAAAACATAATGCGATACTATGCTTCTATATCTTAGCATGCATTCTTTTCTCTTTGTACTACTGGTAAGCCCCAAACAGTTTGAATGCTAATTTCTCTTTAGTGCTTTCTGTGAACATTATTCAGACATACGAGGAAGAGCAGGTTTTTAATTTTTTAGTGATTCCTTAATATTAGTTTGTTTAATTTAATTTTATTATTATTATTATTTCTCTCAAAGTTACCTGGTGGCCCTACCGTTACAGAATCCCTATTAAACTAAGCCAAACCAAAACAAAAACAAGTATACTTTTTAAATCAAGAAACCAATTCAGACTATTTCTCCCAGGCTTTACTTTAAATCATCTCTTCAATTATCTCCATATGCCCATATATTTTCTTACACTTGAATTCTCCCTCACTAAAAAGTCTCACAGGTAAAAAATTCTCCTTGCTCCATTTGCACTACTGAATGGGCTTCTGAGTTAGCCAGCTCCACACTGTACAGTTTGACAGCTAACCCCATGTGCACACTCCCAGCCGAGATTTTAGATAGAGCTTGGTCTCCCTCTTTTTACTTCTCTGAAAGGGATAAATATTTCTTAGGCAATGCAGTAAAAATTCCTTTTGTACATGTCAATCTTCCCACTGAAGCTCCCTTCCTCAAGTCGTATTGTGCATGTCTTAGGCATTTTCTTTCTAATACCTATGATAATATGAGTCCTGTTGTGCTACTTAAGTAATAACTTTTAAATAATAGAGTTAATAAAAAATGAGCAAAACTCATGTACAAATCTTTACTGACAACTGTGATGGAAAGAGTTGTTCCATTCCTGGCTTTATATAGGAAGCCCAGTTATACATTCCTATGGCTTGCCCATCATCAGCAGCTCAATTCCTTCAAACGTAGTGCTCCATCTCAGGACCTAAGGCATGTATTAATGACCAGTCATCCCATTGGGAGCATATGTTCAACTTTTTTTTTTTTTTTTTTATTGTTGAGCTCCTTTTTTTATTTCAAACTTGTGTGAAGTGGTAAGGGAGATTCCACATATTTTCTACCTACCATTGGAACTGATATTTCTCACTTTCTCTCTTTAATGATAGTCATCTAAATAGGAAATTATAGACTCACAGCTATTTTTTTTCATGGTATAGTTAAGATGTTCCCCTTCATCTGACATTCAGTGTTGCTGATGAAAAATTCAATATCAATTTTATTATCACTTTTTCTAGCACTCTAATTTTTCTTTTGGTTTAGACAGCTTTTTCTTTACCTATTGTTTTCAAAAACACTATTATATCCAGGTGTAGAGGTACTGGCTATTTTATTTCAGTATGATCTGACATTTATTGAGATATTAAACGTCATAACTCATGCCTTTCTTTAGTTTTGGGAAACTCTCAATCATTCTCTCTTTACACAATATCTTTTTATCATTTCATTTCATCACTAATTTGAAACCTTCTTAGTCATATGTTGAGTTTCATAAATCTATTCTCTGTTCTATAATTTTTATTTGATATTTTCCAACTCATCTCTTTGTACAGCACTCTGGTAACTTCAATAGTGTGATCTTTTACTGCACCATTTCACTCTTTGACTGTGTGAAATATGCTGTTTAATCCCTGAAGACAAACATTAACTTCAGGGCCAGAATGCCTGGCTACAAAGCACTGAGAAAGTTAGTTATATTCTCTGCACTTCAGTTTCTTTCTCTTTAAAATTATGGCAACTTAGTACCTACTGTGTGGCTTTATTCTGGAAGAATATTTGTAAAGTGTTTACATGTATTTCTTTTCTTTCCTTTACTCATACAGCTAGTCTAGACTCTTGACTTCCTTTATCTGGATTGTTCCAATTATTTTCCACCTCATCTCTTGAAAAAAAGAAAGTAATTTTCTCTACAATTCACTTTTATATTATATAACACTGCCACATACATGCTGTTATGTTGCACATAATCCATTCCTATCTCAGATTAAAAAAAAATCTAGGGTTATTTTCTCAGGATGAAGTCTATATATCTGAGTCAGGAATATGGGGTCCTTTGTTATTTAAACTTATTTCTACCTATTTATTTTTTCTTTATATCTCTATCCAAACACTTCATGAATTTTTCTACTCATAGACCAACAAACACGTCATACACTTTCTGCTCTGCATGTATTTGTTTTGTTCACTAACTTGATAGTTTACTGATTTATTCAATCATTATTTATAATTTTATATTTTGTTGAAGATGTATGTAATTCAAAGATGAATAAGTCGTGATTTCTTCTGTATGCTGAAGTCACAGACATGAACCCATGTATATAACTTTAGTATAAAGTGACACATACTAATATGAAGGTTTTATACCTCTGCCTGTACTGTAAAACAAGTTTACACTTCTTTTTAATTATAAAATTTTTCATATATACAAGAAAGTATAGAGAGTAATGTATTAGACTGTTTCTGTTGCTTATAACAAAATACTTGGAATTGGGTGATTTATAAAGAAAATGAAGTTTATTACTTACAGTCTCAGAGGCTAGGAAGTCCAAAATCCAGGCAACGCATTTGGCAAGTCCTCTTTGGTGGTGGCTTTATAGCAATGCTGGGTCTCACATAGCAGAATATCATGTAGCAGAGTGAGCAAGAGATTAACCTCCTCATTTATTCTCCTTTCATACGCTTCTAAACCATGCCTCTGGCCACCATTTTTAATTCATTCATTATGGCATGTTCCTACAATCTATCACTTCTTCAACTCCCAATCTTTTAATTACCATAACAGGATTTCCTATCCTCTTTATACTGTCACAGTGGGGACTAGTTTTAGGGGAACATTCAACCGAAGGCAAGTAATATAATCCCCTTTAAACTACCTCTGAATCTGCAACTGTCAGCATTTTGTCACATTTGTTTCAGATCTGCTCATTTTGTAATCAAATTAGTTTGGCTCATTTGTCTAGTCACTGGAAATAGCTGCCCTTATAATTACCAAAGATATTTTTAAAATATTCCTTTATGTCTGTTACTGTAAAATATAGAATCATCTCTGTATATTTCAGCTAACTTCTTACGGCACAACTGAGCCCACATGTGTGTAGCAAATGACATTTTTCTGAAAGTTTGTAGGCAATAATACCATATGAATAGATTCTTTTAGGCTGGTTTTAAGTCATCTACACCATCAGAAATCCTATAAGATTAACTGACTCTTAACATACAATTCATCTACTAAGACCTGCCATATTTATTGGCAAGAATTAGGCCCTTCCCAGGGTGACTAATATAATGAACCTCTATTTCCTTTTCTGTCCCCCAATGGTGTGTTTGCTTCCAACTAGCTTGACATATGACCTAAATATTCTATAATAAAATAATATGTGCCTGGGATTTCAGATGATTTAATTTTAAATGACATCATATTTTCTACACTGTCATATTTCCTCTAAAAACAAATGAAGTAAAGATTAAGTCTTTATATCTTACTTGTTTTTAGTTCAGTTTTCCTTACCAAGTATCTTCTTAGCAACTATTTGATCCAAACACACAAACACCAGATACTCAAATATACACATTTCCATATACCGAGATGGGGGAAAAATAAAATAAAGAATACATTTTAGGCAAAGTGCTCTCTAAATCAGAATATTAGTGGAATTTATTTCCCACACAGAATGTTGAACTACTCAGTCTGAAGCATCCATATTAACTAGGTTGAACCAGATGAAATTAATACATTTATCTTTTTTTTCTTTTTTCTTTTTCCTTTTAGGAAATGGCTAAACAGGAGCATTTTCATATGATTTAATCTAAGAATTGTGTTGCCTCACTGCATTCAAGTCTTTCTTGAGAATCAAAATTTGGAACATAGGTTGTTTTTGAAAAATTATTTGAAATCAAACCCACCTAAAACAAAAGTAGAATGCATTTAGTTTTATAAGAAAGAAAGCACATATTTAATATTTTGTAGGAATAATTTTATAGCTTCAGTACTTCAAATACGTCCTCATCAACCATTCTGTTACAGGCAAATATACAAAATATTATAGGAGAATTACCCCCAAAATATAGCAATAATAGAACATATCTAAAAGATATAATATAATATATAAGTAAGTATGTTGTGTGTATATATAATAACACTTAGCAAAATGAACACCTATGTGAACCAAAGTGAAATTGAAATGCGCTGTGGTAAACAGAGACTAAAATAATAAATCTACAGGGTTTCTAGAACAAGCATTTAAAACCTATGTATTTTGGATGAAAGTATCCAAGCTGGGCTTGCTACAGAAACTAGAAATATTATATACATCAAAATAAAAAATGACATATCAGGCAATATTATGTAAAATAAAGCTAATATAGTCACATTAAAATATGAAAAATGGAATACAGTACAAGACACCAATAATAATAAAAAGGAGGAACAAGCATGCTAATAATATTAAAATTTACAAACATATATAAGAATCACTAACCTAAAGGCATCTAACAACATAAAATTGATAGATACAATGTGAAAATGACATAATTATAAAGAAGACAATAACAATTTATAACGACAGTGGAAGCTTTTAATACACTAGTCCTAAATGCATTTGTGTTTCAAGAAGACAACATTTTGAAATGAATTTTTAATATATAAAAAAATAATAATTCTAATAATAAGGAAGATGTATTAAGGTATTATGGTGTGTCAGGCACGGCTCAGCAAAATTAGAACTAGTTTTTTTTTTGTTTTGTTTTTTAAAATGTAAATCTTTAGGCACACTTAACAACAGACTAATTAAGAGTAAAACAGATTATACAAGCAAACAATACTGGAACAAAAACCAAAACATCAACAAACAAAAGTTAAAATTATCAAAGTAATCATGGTAAATTACTATGCCACTTATTCTGAAAGTGTAAATAAAATGAGAATTTTCTGCAGAAAAAATGTATTTCAAATTTTCTGGGAGAATAAAAAAATAAACATAGAAATGACCATTAAAATTATAAATGCCAATTAAAATTGGGGGAAAAAAACTCCAAGAAGGACTGCAGACTCAGATGATTTTATCCAAACTTTATGAAAATCGAAGCAGCATAGTCAACAGAAAAAAGTGAGATGTGTTACACCTCATATTATGAGGTGTACTGGGTTGAATAAGGTCCTCCAAAAGTTCATGTCCACCCAGAATCTCAGAATGTGACCTTTTTTGGAAATAGGGTCTTCATAGCTGTAACTAAGATTAATCATATTAAATCAGAATGAGCTCTAAATCCAATTACTTATGTCTTTATAAGAGAAAGAAGAGAGATATTCAAGCAGAGCGTCAACAACAGCATGCACAGAGATACACCAGCATGCACAGAGATGGAGGCCACGTGTTGACGGAGGCAGAGATTGGAGGGATGGAGTTACAAACCTAGGGACAGCAAGGATTGCCGACAACCACCAGAGACTAGGCAGAAGAAAGGAGCAATGTTTTCCTAGATCCTTCAGAGGATCTGGTCCTGCTGATACTTTGATTTCAGACTTCTAACCTCCAGAATTGTGATAAATGATTTTAAGCTACCTAGTTTGTGGTAATTTTTATGGCAGCCACAGGAAACTAATGCATGAGGAAACTATAGCTCTATGATCCTAAACAAACATAAGGATAGAATGAGAATATTATAAGCTGATCTTACTTGTGGTCCTAAATTTTAAAAAATCTTTTTTAAAAAAGTATTAGATGGAATTGAGTCCATTAGGTATTTTAAAGTTGCATGATCAAATGAAAACACGGCATAAAGATATAAGTAAATATTGTTTATCACAAGCACAAATTGAGGGACAAAAATTGTAATAGTTTTCTCAATAAATTTGGAAGAAGGATTTTATATCAACATTTATTCATGATTTAGAGAAAGCAAATCCTTTAGCAAAATAAGACCGGAAGAGAAAAATTATAACCTGATAAATTATATCTACCCCAAACTCATGTAAATATAACAATTAAAGTGAAGCTTTAAAGGCATGGTCAATAACACCTGGAATAAACCAAGGACCCTCTGACATCACTATTATTCAACAATTAAATAGTATAAACAATGCAAAATGACTACAAAAATAAATAAGAGATATACAATCTAGGGAAAAAATGCAAAATAATCTTATTTGAAAACAATACAATATTCTAGGGAGATAAATTGTTTTTTACATTGCTTTCTTAGTAAATCTGAAATAATCTACTTATAGCATCAATTCAAGCATTTAGCAAGACTGCTGAATGTAAGTTTAATGTACAGAAATTAGTATTACTCATATACATAAACAGTGGAAAGTGCAGTATTTTTATATGATATCATTTATAATAGCCAGTACTCCAAACTTATGGGGCTTCCTAGAATAAACTGAAGAATGTGCAAGAACTAATGGCGCATGTTAAAAAAAATATTGTCCACAGAAGAGAAGCTAAATATTCTGAGAGAGATACTAGACTGCTGCAAATAAGAAAGTGCAATATCAGAAAATGTAATAAATTCTTAAAGCCTTTGATAAAACCAATGGAATTTTAATTAATTATCAGTACATTTCACAGAAATTAAGAAATTATTTTAAACTCATATGGAAGAGCAAAAGAATAATTCTGAAAAAAAGAAGAGCAAGACAGGCAAACTATCCCTGCTCTATGTCACAATGTGGTAAAACTACATGAATTAAATTATCATGGTCACTAGAACAAAATGAGACATATAGTTCAATGGAACAGAGCAGAATGTCTACAAACAGGCGTAAGCATATCTTAGTTATATAGTAAGAGTGGCAACACAAGTCATTAGGTAAAAAGATTATTTAATATATGACATGGAACCAATTGAGTTACCTCACACCATATGCATTATTGCTATACATTTATATTAAATACTGATTATATTAAAGAAACAATCTGTTATGTGAATATATAGTAGAATATTCTTAGAATACCAGGAATACAATATATTAGACATGATTGAAAAATGATTGATGAGCTAGACTATATCAAAATATAAACCAGAATTAGGACTAAAAATTAAAAGCCTTTATAAACACAATTAAAAAGTAAACAATAGTAGAAGATATTTGTATCATCTAGAATATGTAAATAGCTCCTAAAAATCAAGAAGAAAGAGCAAACAAGCATTTCAAACAAGAATTTTACTGAAGAGGACATATTTTTGACCAAAACACATATGAAAGTATGTTCAACCTGATTAATAATCAAAGAAATGCAAATTAAAACAATGAGTTACTTTTTTACATTCCACAAGATGGGCAAAAATTAAATTTCTCATTGCAATTTTCTAGAATATATAGAAGAAATTGGATCTGAATACACTTCTAGTAGTATTGCACAGGTTTTTAAAATTATTTTGATGAATGCTTGCAAAGTTTAGAATAATTTAAAATATACTTACGCAGAAATTATTTTCTGGGAAGACACTTTCATGTGCACCCAAGCAACATGTATAGGTGTGTTAATGTCAGAAGAAATATTCGAATATCAATATCAATATATATATATTGATATGGTAGAATAGTTATCACACATCAGTGAAAATGAGTGTACTGTACTTGAATAGATTACATTTTACGTATCAAGGAGGATACATTTTTAAATCACAAATGCTGAGTAAGAAAAGCCAATTGAAAAGCATGCATAAAATTTGCTATCATTTATGAACATTTGTGATTAAAACTGAAAATATTTTATAAATTATACTTATCTCGGTAAAAAAAATGTATTGAGTATAGATTAAATAGATAATTTCTGACAACAATGGTTTCTTCCAATGAGAGATAAGGTAACAGAATCATACTAAAGGGGAAAAGGAAGAAAAACAAGTTGGATTTCTATATAAATTCTAAAAGTATTTCTAAATTTTATATTTCATGTTCTTTTCCCTCCATGAATCTGTTTTTTAATTTTTTTATAAAACATATTTTTGCTTTTTAATATATTTTAAAAGTTTTGTCTAATTTCATTATAGATTTTAATCATTTTTCCCTCAATTGACTTTTCATTTGTGATTCTGTGACACATTTATATTTCTTGTCATTTTCCTTTGTCTTCATTTTAATTTTCTCCTGTCTATGAGTTGTTTTTATCTTCTTGAGTATACATAGTTAACGTTATTAAATTCTCTTTTCTGTTTTCTTTTAGATTTTTTTTAATTTAAGTCTTTATTGAATTTTGACTTAAAATATCAGAGGAGAAAAATAAAACCTGGGATAATTTTCAGATTAGTCACACGCTAGGGCTTGCATTCATAAACTTTGAGAAAGATTGCTCATGATAAATCACTTATATTACACCCTAAAGAAAGAGACAGGGAGCATACAAAAATTGATAAAATAAGAGGCTTTTCCAATAAGAAATGAGATGCCCAATTAAAGTTTAATGTTCCTTAGCACGTGCATACAATGCATATATATCCCTACAGACTACTTTTTCCAAATCTTCATAAACAAATTAGGCCATTCCTTTCAGTAGTCTAATAAGTAAATACAAATCTGCCTGAACTACATTCTCTTTTCTAATTCACATTTTCATTTTGAATAATGGTAGGAATACCTTTCAGTTTTTATAAATTTCAAATTATTTGTACATAATTTTTTTCCTAAACAGACCTTTTTTAAAAAAAAATTTTAAAACATGCATTCATTCTCCTTGGGTTCAAATAATTTACACAACATCTTTTTCCTACTCAGCATTTTATAAATTATAGTACATAAGTAGAAACACTTGATCATTCAGAACATTTTTTTCTTACCAATGACAGACTTTTAATATATTTTCAAAGAAAGTTATGGTTACTTCTTTAGATATATTATCAATAGAATAGCGCCACTAGACAAAATACAAATTAATCAATTAACCACTTGAGCCACGAACCAAATAAAACTACTAGTTCTTTGTTTATGTTATCGCAGCTTCTTAGAAACTTTTCTGAAATCCCCTTGCATTTTCCCATTTAGGCTTCTAGTGTTTTCAAATTCCTTTGAAAGCATGAACGTGTTCTCTTGGCTTTTCTCCCTGAATTTTTCTATAATGTCTCTGAAAATGAGCAATTCTAAATAGAAGCTCCAGTACTCTTTCAGTATAATTGTGCTTAATCTTAATTTTACACTAATCCACATGATTTCCAATATTTATCTATATGAAACCTGCTGCATGTGACTCAAACAGATTTATTTCTTTAGACAAGACAGTCTTGTGGCTGGCCTGTTAGCTCACTTAGGAGACTGTGGTGCTGGTAGCACCAAGGTCACAGGTTCAGATCCCAGTACAGGCAAGCTGCCAAAAAAGCCCATGAAAACAAGACATCCTTTATTGTCATATTCTATTCATTAACTCACTGCCCTAAATCTTGGCATTACCTATACAATTCTACTCACCTTCTTGTTTTAAAATTTGCACTTTTTTAAGTCATTCACAATTAATATTCTTGGCCCTTCTTCTCTTCTATTTTCTGTTAAGAATTATTGTGCTTCCTCTTTACCCATCTATTTGTAGTACCCATTAAAGTTTCTTGATCTGGATATGTCTCACTTTTCCCCTGACATATGTTTCTAATATTTATACTATAGAATCCATATTTTGCCAGAGCTTACTTTTTTGATATCAGAATCCATGGAATCCAATCTTATTTATGATAGTCTAATGCATAATTTATGCTTTTTCCTTTCTAAAAACATTGAATAAAGAAGAGATTGAAATACCACATTGGTTTCAAAGTCTTTTGATCCATAAGAAGGACTTCATAGTTTGGCTCAACATTTATTCCCATACAAATCAAAATACAAACACTCATTGTGTTCAACGTGTGAAAAGCCTCCTGCTCTCTAGCCTTGTGTTTATGATGTCTGTTCTTCATATTGCTGGATGATCTATCTTTCCAAAACAGAAATCTGAATTTTTACAAGCCAATACTTGTAAAGACATGCATATGCCCACAAAGCACTCCATACACACACACACACGCACGCACACACAGACAAACACACACACACACACACACACATTTCATTTTGCTCTAATTTTATGCTTAAGTTTTTCTCTTTACCAGTTCATCTAGACTGAAAAGTATTTTTACAATTGGGAACAGAACCACGCCTTACCATAATTTATATATTCCCTCACACTTAGAACACACTAATTACTTTCAAAATTATGTGGTCCTTGTATGTTTAATAAGCTTGTCAAGATGTTAATTATTGCTTTCAATTATTTTTACAACGTATAATGTAATGCATTACTAAACTCCCATACAACAAGTAAAATCAATAAGTACTGTCCAATTACAGGTCCAGGTTCTGGTCATAATCAAACCTGTAAAATGTTGTCACTCACCATGATGCTCATTTTAGGGAATAGTAACATATTTCTTCCATTTTTTTCAGCACCTGTTTTTCCGTTACTGGCAGAGAGTTTGCTGAATTAATGAACAAATTAGGTAGAATAAAAAGAATAAATGAGAGGATGTGAAGCATGGGATGATGTTTCTTTCTTCAAAACCCTGATTTACACTCCATAAGAAGATGCTCATTTACTTTGTATTACTCTGGTTATTTGAAATTTGTTAGCTTTCTTTTTTCCTCTGACTTTTGTTCCTTATCTTACCAACTCTGTGACATAAAAAAAAATGATTAAAATTATGTAAGTGACTTAAAAGAGCTAATTGTTCAGTTATTCAACTGAGGGATAGTAGTTGTGTACACAATTAAAATATGGCATAAGACCTATGAGAAGAAACAGTAGAAGTACAGAGCATTGGGATATTAAAGTTCACTTGGGAAAGGTGAGGAAATGCTTCATAGAGACAGGAATGTTTAAGCGCTATCATGATTTAATACACCCCCACACTCGACATTGGACGGATCATCTAGACAAAAAATCAACAGAGAAAAGATCAAAACAATACTTCAGACCAGTTGGATTTGGCAGATATCTACAGAACATTTCATTCAACAACCTCAGATTATTCATTCTTCTCATCAGCACATGGAACATTCTCCAGGATAGATCACATGACAGGTCACAAATCAAGTCTCAACAAATTCAAAAAAATTGGAATTATTCCATGTATTTTTTCAGACCACAATTAATTAAAACTAGAAATCAATAATAAATGAAACTCTGGAAACTATACACATATATGGAAATTAAACAACATTCTACTTAATGACATATGGGTCCAAGAAGAAATTAAACCGGAAATTAAAATATTTATTGAAACTAATGAAAATAATGGCACATTATACCAAAACCAGTGGGACACTGCAAAAACAGTACTAAGGGGGGAATTTATCACCTTAAATGCTTACTTCAGAAGAATGGAAAGATGGCAAGTAAACAACCTAACACTTCACCTTAAAGAACTAGAAAAACAAGAACAATCCTAAACCTAAATTTAGTAGATGGAAAGAAATAGTTAAGATTAGAGGAGAACTAGTGAAATAGAAACCCCCCCCCCAAAAAAAAAACAATACAACAGATCAGTGCCACAAAATGTTGGTTTTTTGAAAAGATTAATAAAATTGACATATCATTAGCAAGGCTAACTAAAAAGGAAGAGAGAAGACAGAGATAACAAAAATTAGAAATGAAGAAGGTGATATTACAACCAATACCTCAGAAATGCAAGAAATCATTAGAGACTACTATAACAACTATATGCCAACAAATTTAAAAATCTGGAGGAAAAAGATAAATTCTTGGACACAAACTACCAAGACTGAGCCAAGAAGACACAGAAAATCTGAATAGACCAGTTACACTCAGAGACTGAAGCTGTTATTAACTGTCTCCCAACAAAGAAAAGCCCAGGACCAGATGGCTTTACTACAGAATTCTACCAAATATTTAAAGAAGAATTAATACAATTCTCTACAAACTATTCTTAAAAATTGAAACAGAGGCCATTCTCCCAAACTCATTGTATGAGGCAAACATCACACTGATACCAAAACCAGACAAAGATAAAACAAAAAAAGAAAACTGCAGGCCAGTACCTTTGATGAATATAGATGCAAATATCCTCAACAAAATACTAGCTAATAGAATGCAGCAACACATACATAAAATTATACACCATGATCAAGTGTGATTCATCCCAGGGATTCAAGTTTGGTTCAACATATGCAAATCAATAAATGTGAAACACCACATCAATAAAATCAAACACAAAAAAATATAGGATCATCTCTATAGATGTTAAAAAGCATTTGACAAAATTCAATATTCGTTCATGATAAAGACTCTATAAATTAGGTATAGAAGGAAAGTAACTCAGCATAATTAAAGCCATGTATGATAAACCCACTGCCAACATTATCCTGAACGGGAAAAAATTGAAAGCTTTTCCCTTAAGAACAGGAATAAGAGAAGGATGTCTACTCTCACCACTCCTATTCAACATAGTGTTGGAAGTACTAGCCAGAGCAATCAGGAAAGAGAAGGAAATAAAGGGCATCCAGATTGGAAAAGATGAAGTCAAACTGTCCCCATTTGCAGACAATATGATCCTATATATAGAACAGTTTAAAGACTCTACAAAAAAAATCTTAGAGTTAATAAGTGATTTCAGCAAAGTTGCAGGATACAAAATCATCATGCAAAAATCAGTAGCATTTCTATACTCCAACAATGAACTAGTAGAAAAAGAAATTAAGAAAGCTAGCCCATTTACAATGATCACTGAGAAAATAAAATACCTAGGAATAAATTTAATCAAGGATGTGAAAAATCTCTACAATGACAACTGTAAACTATTGTTGAGAGAAATTAAAGAGGACACAAGAAGATGGAAAAATATCCCATGATCTTGGATTTGAAGAATTAACATTGTGAAAATGTTCATAGTACCCAAAATGATCTACAGATTCAATGCAATCCCTATCAAAATTCCATTTTTCTCAGAATTGGAAAAAATAACCCTAACATTCAGATGGAAGAACAAAAGACTACAAATAGCCAAAGAAATCCTGAGCAAAAAAAAAAAAAAGCCAGAGGCATAACACTACCTGACTTTAAACTATACTACAAAGCTATAGTAACCAAAACATGGTACTGACATAAAAACAGACACACAGACCAATGGAACAGAATAGAGAATCAACCCCTGCACCTATAGCCATCTGATCTTTGACAAAGGCACCAAGACTACACACAGAAGAAGAGACTGCCTTTTCAGTAAATGGTGCTGGGAAAATTGGACTTTCATAACAGGGGAATAAAACTAGACCTGTACCTCTCACCATATATCAAAATCAACTCTACATGGATTAAAGAGTTAAGTATATGTCCTGAAACAATAAAACTCCTTAAAGAAAACATAGGGGAAACATTCCAGGAAGTAGAGTTCAGTACAGACTTTATGAAAACGACCCCTAAAGCACAGACAACCAAAGGAAAAATAAACAAATGGGATTATATCAAACTAAAAAGCTTCTGCACAGCAAAAGAAACAACACAGCACTATTCACAATAGCCAAGATTTGGAACCAGCCTAAATGCCCATCATCAGATAAGTGGATAAGTTAAATGTGGTATATCTACACAATGGAATACTACTCTGCTATTAAAAACAAAATGAAATACTACGATTCACAGCAACATGGATTGACTTAGAGAAAATTATATTAAGTGAAATAAGCCAGGCACAGAAAGAGAAGTACTGCATGTTCTCACTTGTTTATGGGAGCTAATAAAAATAAATAAGTAAATATATGAATTCACAGGGGGTAAGAAAGAAGACATACCAATCACAATAATTCCTTGAACTTGTTAAGACAAGTGAACAGATATGATGTTGATGGGGGGGACGGAGGAGAGGGAGGGAGGAAAAGGAAGAATAGGTAAAGAGACATGAAAATCAACTACATTGTATATTGA
This sequence comes from Galeopterus variegatus, assembly GCF_000696425.1. Classification (NCBI taxonomy): domain Eukaryota; kingdom Metazoa; phylum Chordata; class Mammalia; order Dermoptera; family Cynocephalidae; genus Galeopterus; species Galeopterus variegatus. The sequence continues at coordinate 199,340 of NW_007726318.1, read as the reverse complement.
TAAATTAAAATTAATAAAATAAAATAGAGTATACAGTAATAATAATAATAAACTAACAAAAGTTGTTTATTAAAAAAAAGAGAGAAAAATAAAACACTCCAGGCACTTCAGCAGGAGAAAATATTCTCTGGGAATCAAACAACATGTGCAATGGAGTAAAAGTGAGAGGCATTCAATGACTACACCAGTTCTGAATTGCTAGAACAAAAGTTGAAACTTGTAAAATAAGGGGAGAATAGGTTAGACAGGTGATACTGGTCCAGGTAATGAAGAGTTTGAATATTACTCTGTAGGTTATGAGGAGCTATGAACATTTTACAAGCATGGCATGGCATGATTAGCCTTGTATTTTAGAAGATAAGTCAAGGGAAGTACAAAAGGTGGGATGGAAGATGGAGAGGTCGGAAGCACATTGTTTAGACCAAAAATGATAAAATCTTGAACTGACAGGGGCCAACAAAGCCAATGACTAACTAGTGAGAACTGTGTACAACTAAATGCAAGAAGACACTAAGAGAAAAGCACCAGTATAGTGACATGTTTTGTCTATGAAAATGTAAGTGGCCAATTTTTCTTTTTTTTTTTTTTTTTTCCTTTTTGTCTTTTTCTGTGTCCGGCAACGGATCGCAACCCTCAGTGTCGCGCCCGTACCGGACCGGGACCAGCAACGGGATCGCAACCCTCGGTGTTGCACCCGCATCTCTCTCAGCCAGTGAGCGGGAACCGGTCTGTATGTGGGATCCGAACCCTCGGCGGGAGCACCGCCGCAATCCCAAGCGGCGCACTGTAGCAGTGCGCCACCGGGCCGGCCCCAATTTTTCTAATTAGGGAAAAATTAGATTACATTTATCCCCTCTAAATGTGGCATATGTGTTAAAGTTTAAGCAACTTGTATTTCTTAGTTCCAATGGGTACACTTTACATTGTTCTCAGATGTTACTATAATTTCTTACCGTAGTTAACCTTCAGCCAGTTTATCAACTTCACATAATTATGAATGACTGTTACCAGAAAATAGTTTATTTATTAAGAAGTTACATATCCAGTCATTAATGAAAATTAGGAAGCAGGATATACCTTTAGTGATTTAAAAACCCAAGAAAAGACATAGTTGACTGGGAATGGCCATGAAATCTATGAGTCCTGGGACAGTTAATATGTGGGTCCTACCTACTGATAGCACAAAGAGATGACATAACCTCATGACTTCTTAGGGAATGGACATACGGTGTGGCAAAATGGAGGGATCTCTGATAGCCAACCAAGTTTGCAGCCTTGCTGAGACTTGAGGAGCCAAATTACTAACTCACCTCCTTTCATCTCCCAAGTTGAAACCAAATGAGGAATAAGAGCCAAAGAAATTTAGATTAAAATAACATAAATGTGTGGCTATTTGACCTGGCATTTGTCCTCAAAATTAACCTTTTTCTCTCATTCTTAGATGGATCTAGATAACCACTGGCCTTTTGCTGGCCCAGAGCCTGTTCTTATAAGTACACCACTCCGAGGAGCAGAAAAGTTGGCATAGTAAGGGCAAGATACTTAAGCAAAAAATCATAAGAATCTGATCACATGATAAGTTTCTTCTTCAAACCCCTCTTTGTTAGAAAGGAATTAATGAGATGGGGGATAGAGGACTTGGAAAATTTTAAAAGAAGATATATGGGCCCCTTTTTATCCAGTGGGTCCTCAATCAGGAGTTACAACCCCATTCCCGCCCCCCCCCCCGGGATTTGGGATATTTCAGGAACCAGTTATGGTTTTCATTTGACTAGGGAATGCGATTGGAATTTTTCTGTAACAGAAAATTCATAACCTGATCAAAATGAAAACTCGTCCTGACCAAAATGCTAAGTGTATCCCCACTGAGGAACACTATTGGAGCCTAACTCTTAAGGGCTTTTTAAATCTCATTAAAAACCACAAACTTCTTGATTTTTTTTTTTTTTTGCAAGCTATTATGCATATGACATCATTTTTTTCCTGTGTTTGGTAAAAAGTTTTATCTCCTTTCTGTGAACTAAATGTATTATTGGAGCTATCAAAGAATCTTGCAAGTTTTTAGTATTTATTGAGAAGTGTCCATATTGTTTATCAACAATTATGGTCATTTCAAGCATATGTGAGATGATACAGAAATGTGCTTCTGAGATATATAAAATTTAAACATGAGCTGAGTAGAGCATAAAATGGAATCTAAAGAAATAAAATGATGAATAAGCTCCCAAATTGAATATGATTATACTGGACTTTGCACAATAATTTTTAAAAACCAGCCCATCAGCAGGAATCATAGTATTTTGAAATTCTCTAGATCTGTTCTACTCTCCAAAAGAGTAAAACGAGTTTGTGTTGTATATCTGTTATTAAACCTGTGTCATGCAGGGATAATAAGCTGTTTTGCAAGTAATAATAATTTTAAAAAATCCTCTTAGAATTAATCTCCTATGATGTGTACAGTTAAAATAGTCAGATAAGTGAAATTAAATGTTCTTTTCTATTACTCCTATTCTGTTAAAATTTCCAGTGTGTTTTAACAGTGCTCTATTAAAATTTCCAGAACACTTGCTTATTTTTCCTTTGTCTTTAAACTGATCCCTATTTTAAATGCCTTCTGTTCTCCATCCAAACTTTTAAAATCTTTCCTACTCTTGTGTTTCACAATTCTATTAATGTTGCAATCAGAACTAAACTTTTAGATCATTTTTAGGTGAGTTGGACAAGAGAATTAATACATCATGTTTAGGGAGTCAGAAATTGTTTTTAATTTGGTAGAAAATGGAGGCAGATGAATCTGAAATGTTTTTGTAAATGTAAAGAGGGTAACATATTCAATAAAGTGCCTTTTCAGATTAATGAGAAAATTCACTAGTCAGTAAATGGAAGCTGCTTATCAAAAGCATCAACTGTAAAACAAAAAATAATTAATAGTTGTAGAAGATGAAAGATGTGAAGATAGCTAAGAAAATGTCACACATTAAGTTTAAAAAGCTATTAATAAAGTTAGGAATAAGTTGATATGTAAACATACAATACAAATTTAGTGATCTGGAAATGGACACTGAAAATCTATCATGTTGCATATTTTACCTGCATTTCACCATACAGCATTAAGAGATTGTATATCAAAGGATATAACAAATAATAACAAAAATGAGTAAAATTAGTTTTACAACTATATTATATATTTGTGTTTGTATATCACTAAATTTAACGGAGAGTAGATGGAAAACTAGAAAGTGCAAGAGGATAAAGATTTTGATAAAATGTAGGAATACTTGAATTAAAAAAATTAAACTCCTATGTAGTTTCTACTGTTTAAAGATTTCTTGATTTACTGCTAACCTATAACGTTACAATTCATCAGACTTTAGTGAATTATTTGATTAAGACAAATTATAAGTTCACTTCAAAAACAACTCTGTGGATAAAGCAAGCCCCACATAATATATTTATTTAAATGTCTAAAGTAGAGAAATGAGAATGGCATCAAAAGCATCCATTAATACAATTTTTCTAAATGAAATATTATGAAATGCCTCTAGATGTTTGCAGTTTATGTTCTCTCTCTCTTGGGATTCAACCCCTTTGTTATCTGCTATGGGATTTTGCCCCCTGCTGGGGAGTTAAGCAGCGGTTTGACTGTTGGCTCCCAGGTTCTGCCCCAGCAGCTCAGCAGTGTTAACATCTGTTAGTGCATGAAGCATCATGTTTGAGGAGTGTGTCAGACTCATTTTTATGTCTAGACCTATACTGATATCATTATTAGAAATAACAATGTGTATTTACACTTTCTAAATCACAATAGTAGTTGCTTATTATCTATATAGTTTTCGTATTGGAAAGAAGGGGAAAAAAATAAAGACAGAAAAGATAACTCCAAGCATGTTTCTATGACCGGAAAATTAGAAAGAAATTAAACAGCACCAGTTTTATAAAGATAAACTCTGTTTCAGCAATTTAATCCCTTCTGTGATACAGCAGAAAGCCTGAGAGTCTCAAGGAGCAGTAATATATTTAATTTATCTTGGTGTGTTTATTTTGACTTTCATGAGTCGGACACCTCTGAGAAATACATTTCTTAGTTGAATACAACTGAAGCAGTCACTGCTGTTCAAACTCTGCTGAACTGTTGGGACACCTGGTGTCTCTGGATATTCTTAAGCTAGTTTCTGCCAGCCTCAGTTCTCAGTGGGAATTGTTTGACTGGGTTCCTTTGCACTTACTTAAGAGATTTAGGATACTCTTCATAGATTCAGATTATCTATATTTTTACACCTGGAGAAAAGCCTTTGTATCATATTATTTCTAAGATATTCATTTACAATCACTGAAAATTATTTTATATCCACTGTGTAAGTTCACAGTCCTACCATAGTCTTGAGGCTTCTCAAACCTGTTCTACATTTGTAACAAAATCAGTGTAATCTGCAGTACTGACCAACCAACTTTGATATAGCTCAGATCCCTAGAGAAGAATGCAAAATGCTTTTGGGGATGCTGGTGCTTATGCACAGGTGAATACTAAAATTTATGCTAATAACTCCATGCTGTTTGGAAAGTTTCTTAGGTTTAACATATGCATGTCTTTTTTTTTTTTTTTTTTTTTTTTTTTTTTTTTTTTTTTTTTTTTTTTTTTTTTTAAAA
>NW_007726318.1:176682-194511 GCF_000696425.1 Galeopterus variegatus | reverse complement strand
CATCGGATCGCAACCCTCAGTGTTGCGCCCGTACCGGACCAGGACCGGCAACGGAATCACAACCCTCGGTGTTGCTCCCGCACATCGCTCAGCCAGTGAGCGGCCGGTCTGTATGTGGGATCCGAACCCTCGGCGGGAGCGCCACCGCGCTTCCCAAGTGGTGCACTGTAGCAGTGCGCCACCGGGCGGGCCCCCTAATGCACGTCTTTTAATTACATGGCATCTCTTTAGCTGTTGCTTTTGCCACTGGGCTTGAAAGAAGTTTGTTAGGTTAGATTAGAGATTCTGATGAGACTAGGCTATTTAAAGACTATTTGATAATTGTTTATCACCAGTCCACACCAGATAGGTATAGAGAAAATTATAACAATATTTGACATATTGTTAAACAGGCTGCAGAGAAGTTTCAGTTCTGTAATACTTTTATGGTGAGTTATGTGTGGTTCAAGTTACTAGTCATGGGCAATAGGAACACACGCCTGTTAGCAAAAAGAAAAATGAAATGTCAGTCTTTCCACACAGAGAGTTTGAGAAGCAGTATCTTTGAATACAGTGGCTTGATTTGGGGATGCAAAACACTATTTTGTGTCTAAATATTTCAATTTTGTTGCCAAATGTAAAATTAACAGGAAGAGTAAAAAAATGTGGTCATGAAGAGTTGAGGGACCAAATCCAAATATGTTGTATAAAATGCAGATAAAAGTGGTCTGTCATAAGACATTTTTGGAAGAGTTGTTAACTTTTTAATGTGTTATGAAATGGTGTTACAAAATATTTGTTGAATCTTTACAGTTCATTCAAAACAGAGGGCAGTCTTGTCTGTTTGTCTTGCTTATATGTGGAACTCGGAAGATGAGGACTAGATGAGGCACAAATACTATGTTTTTATACTATGAATGACCAAGCATATTTCATTTATTTTATGCAATCCTATTTCAACTGATAACTGTGCTGATACCTTTTATAAAATTTAACTTCAAGCACTTAAAGGTAAAGGTCTTTATTACATAAAATTCATTGCAGAGAAGTGATAAAGGGCATATGTATGTTTGATACTTTAATAATAACAAAGAATTTTTACATATCCTATTTTATTTGATTCTCAGAAAAATCTTGCAGTAAAAGACAGCATTTCTTTCCATTTTGTAGAGGAAGCAATCAGCTAAAAAGAAAATGGTTGAACAAAACAATCACCCAGCAAGTTTACAGATACAGAGAACTCCAGCAAAGTACAACAGAATAGATATATTTTCAAGCCCAAGCCTTCATGGAATGTTTATTAAGACTGAAAATATACTGAGCCATAAAATATACCTTAAGAAGTTTAAAATCATTGTAATTATAAAGGGCATGTTCCATGATTATAACTGAACGAAACTACAAATAAATAACAGAAAGAACACAAAAAATCTGCAAACACTTGGAAATTTAACAACACACTTCTAAATAATCCATAGGACAAAGAGAAAGTTTCAAAATGAATGATAAAATATATAGAGAACTGAGTGCAACAAATGCCAAGATATGTTAGATCTAACTAAAGCAATGCATTAAATAATCCATAGGACAAAGAGAAAGTTTCAAAATGAATGATATAATATATAGAGAACTGAGTGCAACAAATGCCAAGATATGTTAGATCTAACTAAAGCAATGCAGAAAGGAAAATACAAAGCACTAAACATTTACCCTTGAAAACAAGAAGTCTCAACTCAGTAATCAAAGTTCCCTTCTGAAAAAAAGCTAGAGGATAGATTAACCCAAAATAAACAGAGGGAAGGAAAAAATAAACATAAGAGCAGAAATCAATTTTATTGTATATCATCCAATTAATATAACATCCTTGAAATGACTGAAAACTATAGAGGAAAATAAAAAACAATAAAAAATGCTGATCTTCAAAAAAATCAGTAACATTGATAAAATTGATAAAGCAAGACTGACAGAAATAAAAAGAGAGAAAACACAGGTCACCAATATCAGAATGAACTGGAATATCACCATAGATTTTGAAGTCAAAAGGGAATAATACAAACAACTTCATGCTCATAAATATGACAACTTGAAATACATGAATTCCTCAAAGGCCACAAACTACTAAAACTCAACCAAGATGAAACAGACAACCTGAATAGTTCTACAACTCTAAAAGAAACTTAATGTGTAGTTATAAACTCCTGTAAAACAATTATCCAAGCTCAGATGGTTTCAATAAATAATTTTGCCAAACACTTAATAAATATTAAAACCCATTTTATAAAATCTCTTTCAAAAAATAGAAGAGGAAGGAATAATTCTCAACTCATTTCATTAGACAAATATTATCCTATACCAAAACCAGAGAAAGACAGTTGAAAAAAAGAAAACTACAGACTAATATCTCATAAACTTAGATACAAAAATCATCAATAAAGTATTGCTAATTGAATCCAGCAATGAACAAAAGTAATTATACAACATGGCTAAGTGGGATTTATTCTAGATGTGCAAGGAATATTCAACATTTTAAAATCAATATAATCTAAAATATCAACAAGTTAAAGAAGAAAACATCTTATAAATCGATGGAGAAAAAGTATTTGACAAAGTTGGACACACATTTGATATAAAATATCCCAACAAATTAGGAATAGATGGAAACTTCCTTACCTTAATAAATAGCACCTACAAAAAAACCTATAGCTAACATAATACCTAATTATGAAACACTGAATACTTTTCCACTGAGACCGGGAACAAGACAAGGATGTTTGCTCTCATTCCTCTTACTTTACATAATACTAGCCAAAACAGTAAGGCAATAATAATAATAAGAAGAAGAAGAATAAGAATAAGAATTAATAATAATAATATAAATTAGGTTTTTTGTTTGTAAAACATGAAAGAGTTATATCTTTCCAATAACTGATACCAACTCTGCCCTTCCTAAGAATAAGAATAAGAATTAATAATAATAATATAAATTAGGTTTTTTGTTTGTTTGTAAAACATGAAAGAGTTATATCTTTCCAATAACTGATACCAACTCTGCCCTTCCAAATTTCCCCATTCCTATCACTTAGTGGGCTTCCTCCAGGAGACGGGTAACCTAGTACCTACCGACAGAAACGTTCTGGTATTAAAAGTCTTGTCTTGGCTCTTAAGACTCATACTTTGTAATTTGACAATGCTAATCTCATATGCCATTTAAAGTGCCCCCATTCCACCTTCTAGTCTATTTGGGAAGCTGGAGCTTGAGAGAGCAAGGGAGTCCTTGTCTCCTCTGCTACGCAGTCAGTCTGTATCATTATTGCATCTCAATACTGTCTCACTTAGCTTGGGAAGCACTAGAGCTGGTGAGCAAGCAGGGAGGAAGGCTGGTTGCCTGTTCTTATAAATGCCTCGAAACTTTAAGAGCTATTTGCTTTGTGCCTACCTCAGTGGGCTGCAAACTGTAGAATCTCTGGTGAAGTGAGAGGAGGTAGGGAGAGTCTCTCTTTGCCGACTTGCATCTCTCCAAATGATGACTTCACTCTCCCTCCCTGATTTTATATATTTTCTCTGGGGCATGGGTAGCAAAGCATCAGGGGTGGTTCTGCTGAAGTAGTCTCCAATCCGTGGTATGCTGATGCCGCTCATATCTGCTTGCAGGAACCAATTGTTGGTATCCCTTCCAAGCTCTGTATTTAGCGAAGGCACATTGGAAGCTCAGAATCAGCCCTGGTGGGAATATTTACACCATTGGAATTGGCATCATTTGGCAAACCTCCCCCACACCACTGCTTCTATCCCAAACTTTCTGACCCAATATTGGTGGTTACAAAATACATATAAATGGTAAAGGGAGAAATAAAGAAATTCTATGTGCAGATTACATAATTGTCTATGTAGAAGTTTCCAAGGTATTTACAAAATAATTCCCAGAAATAATGTCAGTTCAGCAAATTGGCAGGAAACTTGTTCAAGTTTATTCTAAGTTCAAATGATAATTTCAAAAGGTTACATTCTGCATTATCCCATTTATATAACAGTCTTGAAATGACAAAATTGTATACGTGGAGAAGAGATAGTGATTGCCAGTGTTGTATGGGGGAAGGGGCATGGGTTAAAGGAAGTAGCAATGGCTATAAAATGGTAGCAAGAAAGATCCTTGTAACAGAACTTTTTTTTATCTTCCCTGTGGTGGTGCTCACACAAATCTACAAATGTGATAAAATTATGTAGAACTAAATACAAACACACACAAGTAAGTGTGTGTAAAACTGGTGAAATCTTAATAAGATTGATGGGCTGTACCAATGTCAATTCCCTGGCAAGATACTGCCATTGGTTAATGAGTATATTTAGTTAATCCATATTATTTTTTACAGCTGCATGCAAATCGAAAATTACATCAAATAGAAAGTTAAAAAACAAAGGACATGGTTTTGTCAGCTTCTGCAGAACTGCTGAGAGCTGGAGAAAGTAATAGGACTCACATTTTTTACTTTTAGCCTGAAGCACTTTTCCCTTCACAATGGTAAGGGCTAATGACATAAATAGAAAAAAAGTTCTTTTTACCAGTTGTTTCCCTCAGCTGATGTTATTTTTATGAATTCCTATAATTAACTGAAACAACAGACAAAATTATAATAGTAATCATTAAGGAAACAAAGGCATAGTGGAGCTACAGAAGAAAGTTGGGCCGGCAAGTATTCTTTCCCATGCATAACTATTACCTTAGAATGTGAAAGTGTAACAATGAACATCAAGTGCAGGGTTGCTGTACTGCTGCTGATCCACTTGTATTTATTTTTCTGGATGACAAAAAACTGCAAATGTTTTCAATTATTAAGAATTGTCTTTAATTTGAAAGTCAGAAGATACAAAATCAAATTATCCGTGGTGTCTGGGTGTATTCATTACCTGTTGCCACTGTAACAAATAACCACAGACTTAATGGCTTCAACAACACAGCCTTGTTATATGTAGTGATCTACATTACAGATATATGAATCTGAAATGACAGGCAACTCTCTCTTTAAGTATAAAAGAAATGAAGGTTATGGTTAAATTGTATCCTTACGAAGTGGATATGCTGATGGGAACTCTGCATATGTTAGGCAATCATAAGGTGAAGCATTTTCTATTAATTTTTGTCTTTTGAGAAATAACGTGCAATACTGTGTGTAATCTCACATAAATAATCAATACGGACTATACTTGCATCATAGTTCATAAAGGACAATTTCTCATTTTGAATGCAATACTTTGTAACATGTTTAATAATTGAATAATAAAATATCTCTAACCTAAATGATGAATGTGGTATATGCAATTATTAAAATTCAAGCTTTTATAAGTGATTCATAAATCTAATAATAATTACTGAATTTTATCTCCCCCAACCCCAACAAAAAGAAATCTCAGATCATCTTAAATGATAAATTGTTTCACAATATTCTCATGTATCAAATTTCTAAAAAACAACTCTGATTGCTCACTATTCTCCAGTCATGTGGCTAAAAATTAATGATTTATGGGATACGGATTTTGCTCTCTCATTTCATTCATAATTTATAATGTGGATCAACAAAGCAAAAATAAGCCTCTTGGTGTGTCAACTGCAGTGGTGTATGAAATATTTTGCATAACTGGAGGCCAGTTCTATATGTAAACTCTAATCCATTTGAAAGGCTGAAACACATAAAGCCTCTTGGTATTTTGCTGTAGCTCTTTAATTCCTCTTCTAAGATATTGCAGAATATTTAGTTAGTGAGGCTTATTCTGTTGTAAGCTTTTGTTTGTAATTTTATTGAAGTCAGAGAATTTCCCTGAGGAAATTGAGTGGGCACATATATCCAAAAAAAAAAAAAATGCATTTTGATAATTTGGTCATGTACTGAATATTTTCATTAGAATTAATGGTGGTAAAGGATTTGGTCTTGTTAGTGTTTTGAGACACACAGATCCAAAATCACTTATAATTTTATATAAAATGATAGGTATTTTCATATGGAAATATTTGAGTGTAAATAAGAAATCTAAAATTATTTACAAGAAGTTAAGTATAATGACAATTATAGAAACACTAAAATTATTCTTTCCGGCCTGACTTTTCTTTCCCATTTATCATTTACATGATAAGAATGAAATTTGTTGTGAAATACTGTTTACTGAGGCTCTAGCTATCAGACAACTAAATAAACATAGAGATCTCTAATAAAAGCAATGAGAGTCACCCTTGGGCCACAGAATTTAAATGTATCTTATTTTTTTAGGCCAGTCCATAACCCTTAGAGGTTTGCCATGTTGTATTTTTCTAGAAAACTGAGAATTAAAAGGTTACAAAGTAAGCAGATAATGGTTATGGATCTTTGTTTGAAAGTTATATAAATAAATAAATAAATAAATAAATACTCCAAAATCTGTAAGTATTTTAAATGGATGACTCCATAAGCTGCACACACTTAAAAAGCACTAGTTTGCCAGACTGAGTGAGGGAACAGCATGTAGTAGACTCACCATGAGTTAAAATTATGCACATTCTAGAACACTTATAAATGCATGCACAAAATGCATTAAAGAAGAATGTTCTATTTGCTAGGAGATAAGCTGCTCTCTGGAAAAGGCTGAAGTAGCACTTACTGTGTCCACACCTGACTTGTTACGCATTTAGCACTTACTTTGTAAGAGCGTTTAGCCTTCAAGTTAGTATTAGTGATGATTAACTAAATTGACTTTCTATGGAGGGAGCATTCAACACTACTACAAAGGAATGTAAGTCATGCCTCTTCATGTTTTAATTTCTTTTTTATTTATTTATTTTTTTGTAAAATATGAGTGACAGCAAAGTGGCCACTATTTGTTTCATTTACAAACCTTACACTTGGGATATTGACAGAATGAAAAAAAAAAAAGTGTATTAAATTCAGTGTAGCCCAACATGTACTAAATATTTTTTAATGAAAATAATCCCATTTTATGGAGGAGGGGATATTATCATTTTATAATTTTGTGTACCGATACCACTGTTAGCTTCTGTATCAGATTAATAATGACATCATTAGGAGGGGTCTTCAGGGAGGAATTGGTAAAGGGCTACAAAAACCAACTGCATTGTATAATGATAAAAATAAAATAAAATTTAAAAAATACAAAATAAATAAATAAATAATACTACAAATAAAAAGCTGATGGAAAGATTTGAATTATCTTTCAGTTCTATTTTTCCATGAACTTTGGAAGTACCCTCTACCTAAACCTAATAGAAGAGAGGATTGTTTTTATTGTGGTCCCACAAATGAAGACTGAAAGGATCTTTCCCTCTAAGGGCATATGTTGGCTTTCCTACCTGTTTGATGCTTTTCCTTCTTTCTTTTTTCCTTCCTTCCTTCCTACCGTTCTTTCTTTCTCTCTTTCTCTGCTTTTCCTCCTCCTCACCCTCCTTCCTTATTGAGGGCTTCTCTTCCTTCTCAGTATTACCCATATCTTTACCCCTAAAGACTTATTGAAGTAGTTGGTAGGCCCTAACTCTAAACACTGTAACTATGGTCAGGAGTCACATAAACATCGGTATGAAGATAAGAGAGCTACGCATAAGGAAGGGAAATGAAAAGTAATTTTTTCAAAGCTACTTAAAATTCTTTAAAGAAAAATGCACTATGTAATATACATATGAGAATAAGAACAATATATCGCTTTTCTTAGAAATTGGTGCATTAACCTATGGTACTACACACAATTGTTCATTAAAATTGTATGACAATTGGAAATAAATATTTCTATTTGCACTATCTGGAAAAAACATTGAAGAACTAGATAAGTATATACCTACTGTCATCAACTAAGAAAGTATATGATTATAAACATCTAATAATATTGGACAGTGGTATCATTATATTAGAGAAAATTATTTCAGATTGTTAAAGTTATACAAATGGTATATCATTTAGCACCTGTGATTGTAAGTTGCAACTCTCATAAGAAGTGTGCTGTATTGACTACCCAAGCTTTGCTCAGATACAATCCTATATGCCATATTTTTAAGACTTGTGGAATAAAATCTTCTGTTAGTGTTGCTTAGTAGAAGTTGAGCATAAGATAAATCAGTTCACATCTCTTAACCAGGAAAAAAATTCTCAGAAGATTAAACGTGGGAAAAACAAACTGTCTGAAAGGTTTTCTTAGTGCGTTATAATCCTGTGAGGGACCAAATCCAGGAAAGAGAAAAAATAAATAGCAGACTTAAACACTTAGGATAAAAACAAGCAAACTGAAGTTTATCCTCTTATCAACCAATAATTTTAATTTTAATTTTTTATTGAAACAATTGATCATATATATTTATAGGGTAAAGATTTGTATATCAACGCATGTGTACAAAATGTGGTGATCAAATCAGAATAAATACACTCATGTTTACAAAACATAATCAATCTTTGTGATCCTTAACTAATTTCTCACTAACTCACTTCCCTGTTTTTTCCCTCTCTCCCTTCCCTTCCCCTTTCCCATCTCTAATAACCACAATTCTGTTCTTTTTTTTTTTTTAAGTTCAATATACTACTGTGATTATTTCTTTCTTTCTTTACCATTTACTTTAAATAGGCAGTTTGAAGTTCCATGCTTCTCAAAACACCTCTTTCCATGCTATTTAAGATCAAATGGAATTTCCTTACATCCACAAATATAGTGTTATGAATATATATGCATATATTCTCTACATATGAATATACATATATATATATATAGAGAGAGAGAGAGAGAGAGAGAGAGAGAGAGAGAGAGAAAGAGAGAGATGAATATATCAATATAATAACCTTGTCTTGTGTTTGGGGTATTAAAAATAATAGTATTAACTATGCTTTGAAAGGATAGAGATAAGTCTTCCTCTACATAAATTCAAGTTCAATGTAGATAAAACCTCCCTTCTATTTCCCCAGCCTATTAGCAAATTTTCTTCCACAGTCACTCCTGTATTTAGCTCAAGGAAAGATTTATTTATTAAGGTTATAGCTTATTCTTAATTATTTTTATATAACTTCCAGGAAAGGATATCAAAGGTTGCAAGTTTGCTTCATCTGAAAACTTTAAAGAAAAAGAAAAAAAGAAAAGAAGAAAGAGGAGAAGAAGGGAGAGAAGAGAGGGAAGAAGAAAGGAAGGAAGAAAAGATGTTGCATAGTTAAGCTGCCCTCTCTGCCCTGTAAAACAGGACAAATCACTGTTTAAACTCTTCCACATCTTCAGCTCCTGTCATCTTACCTAAAATGTAAATGATCCCCCCTCTGAAGGGCAGAACACAAGAGAAATGTGATGATTATCACTGTCATTTTGAAGACACATTACACAGAAGTCAATCTATTCTAAAATATTTCCCTGATCTACTTTCCAAAATATCAGAAATCTCATCTTTAGAGAGTGTTCAACAATTAAAGGTAATTTAAAGTCAGACAAAAATGTTAGTGTCATGATATGATTTATACATTTTGAGATAAAAGCCTGTGTAGCATGATGACACTGTTTGACTTTATGGGGGTGTAGGGGAAGCTGTATTGTATGGAAAATAGATGTACCCCCCAAAAGTTGACCTGCCTGTTCTATGATAGTGACTAAAGATGGGCAGTGAGATGAATTTGCATATTTATATTTAATATCCCTGTGAAAGAGTGAAGCAACTATACTTCTTATATTTTTAGATTAAAATGAAAATTGGAACGTCTATCTCTTTACTTAATAGTCCAAAGCTTTTTTTGTGAGAAGTCTGTTGAGCATTTAAGCTGTACTTAGCATCACAATTGTATTCCATGGACCAGCACACTTTGTGGTTCTGAGGAAGCATTTGGGACTTCAGCTACCTGGAGAATTGTTGAAAGTGGATTCCATGCACTTGCCCTGGTGCACGTGCTTCCTCACAGTAATGTGACAATCATTGAAAGAACAACTTTTTATGATTGCTTTTTTATAAATCAGTACCACGTTTGTACTGATCATGGAAATCTATTCGGAGAGACTGAGTGAGAAAATGATGAATATAGAAGTAATAACTGCTTCCCAATGAATACAGTAGCCTTGTTTTGAAGACGGTTACTGAAAGGAGTCCTGAAATTATTTTAAGCAATGGCATTACTACTAACGTAAATGCATAAACTTTGAAAATAAATTCCTTCAAAAAATATGATCTGTTCCCTTCTGTTAATTTGTAAGTAGGACACAGTATTTCCTGTTTATGTTCCATATTTGATAAAGCAACCACTTCTCAGCAATCTGGGCAAGTTTCCATAATGGCACTGTAAGACTCCAAAGGATTATTGACATCCCTGATGAAAAGTGCAGTGAAAGACCAGGGATTGGGGGGATGGGGAACAAAAACAAAACTAAAGTACACAGTTGTTTGATACTATGAAGAATATGAAAACTAATTATCATTATAAGGAAAAACATTACTGACATAAAAGCATATGGTCAATTAACTCATATATATATAATAGATAAATATAATTGTACCCAAATATTGTACACGTTTGCCATAATATGTTGGTCACAATTTGTCATAACCATTTTATCATATCCCCTCATTTTTAAAAGATTATATATTTTAATGATTTTTCCTAACTCTCCGAACACCGCTATTTTAAAACTTAATATTCTCCTGAAATATAATTTCCTAAAATAACAGATAGTGAATATAAAAATCACCTCTTAAGAGTAAAAAAAGTCTTTATTTGTTGAATAAGAAGAGGAATTTTTTATTTTTAGAAATATTCCTTCCTCTATTATTCACCTTGGTTTTTGCAATTTTTTTTCTGTTTTGCTGATATTCTGCTTATATATATGCATGTACCCCACAGATATGTATAATCTATAAGTTTCAGTTAAAAAAACCCCATACATTATACATATCTGTGGGGTAAATAATTGAATAACAATACCTGTGTACAATGTGTGATGATCAAATCAGGGTAATTAGTATACTCATCATTACAATACTTAATGATTTATTTGTGATGAGAACATTTGATCTTCTCTCTTCTAAGCAGAAATTTTAAGTCAAATGTTCCATAGCAAGTATATGATACTGTGAGCAGTAAGAACCATGTGGAAAGAATGTTTTGCTTTTTAGTCATCAGAAGATCTTGTCACAGGAACTTGTTAGTGAATGAAGCAGTCAGTTTATGCTTACAGCTGTATACTCTCATTTATCCACCATGTTCTGTTTTTGCTCTGTGAACATCTGGAACAAAAATGAGCAAGCGTTTTCAAATAAAGCAATAAACATTTGAGCAGAAATCAGAAAGCTTTTGAATGAAAACAAAATATTTCCTTGGAAACGTAGTTTCAAGCAATTCTAGAGTATTCAGACACCAATGTTAACATGTCTCTTTAGATTTAGATGACATTTAGTATAAATATTAGTGACAATTTCATTAAAATCTGATTTTCTACACTAGTGGATTATTTTTTATTCAATTGTGCAATTCAGAACTGCTGTTCCCTGTTGAATATGCACAGCATCATTCAAAATTGCAGTATGTGGCATATAGTTTATTACATGCATGAAAAAACAAACATTTTTTAATTTATAGATATTTGCAAGCAGGGAGAATAGAGCAGACCCCCATTTAATATCATACCTATCAATACTTTCATGTTTCTCTGTAAGATACTGTCATAAGAAAAGTGTCAGGTAGAGCCAGCCCGGTGGCGCACTGCTACAGTGCACCGCTTGGGAGTGCGGCGGCGCTCCCGCCCGAAAGTATTTCCTTGGTATTTAATTAATTCTTGTCTTCCTTGATGTTGAATAGCAGTTTTATAAACCAGTCAGTTTTGGGGCCGGCCCAGTGGCGCACTGCTACAGTGCGCCGCTTGGGAGCGTGGTGGTGCTCCCACCGAGGGGTCGGATCCCACTTACAGACCGGTTCCCGCTCACTGGCTGAGCGAGGTGTGGGAGCAACACCGAGGGTTGCGATCCCGTTGCCGGTCCCGGTCCGGTACGGGCACGACACTGAGGGTTACAATCCGTTGCTGGACACGAAAAAAGACAAAAAGGAAAAAAAAAAAACCAGTCAGTTTTTTCATTACAGTTCTGGAAATTTGTACCTAGTGCAATGATATGACCTAAGGTTATCAGAAACCTACACTTGCCAGAGTCCTTTCTGTCCTTTTCACGAACCTCCTTTAAGCTACAACACTTTAGGATTATAATGGTTTGTAAAGAGCTTTCAGAAAAAGCATCAGAATTAAGCAATTACCTGTGGACAACAAAACTTTAAATTGTCATGACTAAAGAACCAATTGATAAGAAAATTTGGTGGGGGTTTTTTTGGCTTATGATAATTTAACATAACCATAATTATGACTGATAACATACCAAGACATATTAGAACTTTAGGAATCTCATACAATTTTGGAACATAATTAATAACATATCCATACAAATATAATTCAAAAAAATGGTTAAATATCAATTCTTTTTTTTAAAAAGATGACCGGTAAGGGGATCTTAACCCTTGACTTGGTGTTGTCAGCACCACACTCAGCCAGTGAGCGAACCGGCCATCCCTATATGGGATCCGAACCCATGGCCTTGGTGTTATCAGCACCGCACTCTGCCGAGTGCACCACGGGCCGGCCCTAAATATCAATTCTTATTGGACAATGCTTTCCATATAACTTAACATATCAACTGAGGCTGATTCTTATCTCTGTTTTGAATACTTTAGGGGCCAAAATTATTTTGAGATCAAAAAGACTTAATATTGATTTTGAAATTTGACTTTGGGAAGCCTGCCAAATATGTCAAAAGCTTAAAACACCTGATCAAAATAGAATCACAGGTCACTGTAAAATAATAGTCATTCATTTAACCAAAGTGATAGTTAAAAGATTTTCAAAAGCCAAACCTTTACTCTTTGATAGAGAAGAGACTTAGTTATCCAAAAATCTAAAGACCTAATAAAGACTACACGAGGCTAGAAATCCAAATTCTAGTTTTGTATTAGCATACTTTTGATATTAAGGCTTAATTTCTAGAAAAACAATAAATAATAATTTTTTTTTTTTAAAAAGATGACCGGTAAGGGGATCTTAACCATTGACTTGGTGTTGTCAGCACCACACTCACCCAGTGAGCTAACCAACCATCCCTATAAAGGGATCCGAACCCATGGCCTTGGTGTTATCAGCACCACACTCTCCCGAGTGAGCCACAAGCCAGCCCTAAATAATTATTTTTCAATTTTAGCTGGCTTGGTCACACATAAATTTTTTTACAAAATTTATCTTTACAATCTTTTTACAAACTTTTCTCTTTCTTATTTTGGAACAACCAAATATTTTACTTTAGGACAAAAACTACCTTTTTTTCCCCTTAACTAAAACACATCTTTATGTAAATTTTACTTACCAAAAACACTCCCTAAGTGTTTCCCTCTTAAGGAGTCATTTTAATTACCATATATTAATCAGAATAATTTTAACTGTAGTAACCTTAATTTGTAGTGAAAACCCAGGAAGCAAGCAATTTTGAACTATTTTATATCAGCATTTTGTAGATGAGAACCATTTCATAATTTTTAGAAACACATCTCCTCATAACACAATTTTTCCATGTTTATTAACAGACAAATATATTTAGCTTCTCTATACCATTTAGAAATGAGATGTTGGGGCCGGCCCGGTGGCGCACTGCTACAGTGCGCCGCTTGGGAGTGCGGCGGCGCTCCCGCAGAGGGTTTGGATCCCACATACAGACCGGCGGCTCACTGGCTGAGCGAGGTGCGGGCGCAACACCGAGGGTTGCGATCCCGTTGCCGGTCCCGGTCCGGTACGGGCGCGACACTGAGGGTTGCGATCCATTGCTGGTCACGAAAAAAGACAAAAAAAAGAAAAGAAAAAAAAAGAAATGAGATGTTGAAGGATATATACTCTAAACCTATGTTTTTAACTCAAACATTTAATGGATGTCTATTACTTAATTTAATATGACTTTAAGTTTTCCAGTTACTGAATCATAATTTTGAAACTATGACAAGTTCATCTATAAACTTTTATCCCATTCCAACAAGGGACTGAGTCGAGGGACACTTGCCCCCCTACACACACACTTTTTTTTTTTGATTGACCTGTTTGATTATTGTCTAAGCGATTGTTAGCTAGTTTGCTAATTGTAATTTCTTCCTTCTGACTTTTTAAATTTCTCCATACTGGGGTAAATAGAACAGACTGGTTTGGGGCCCTATAATGTTGAGAGACCAGCACAGATCCCTCTGGTCCATCCAAACTTTGGTAGGTTTAGTCTTTGTTCTAATACCATTATTGTCTACTTTATCTATCCCATATATCATAAGCATCTAAAAAAATTTTTTACCCTAAATTTGCATTTCCAAAGGGATAGCTTAGGTAAAACAAGGTAGAAATTTTACATCTCAAAAGCACAGAGCTGAGACTTTAAGACCTAAATACCATGTAAACCACATTTGCCCAAACCAAGGAGAGTGTAAGTAAACACCCAGTTAAAGCAGGATATCAAGAATAACATCTTAAGCAAAAAGTTCATTATGTAAGTTTAAACAACTGCCTTTTCCTTTGTAAGAATTTCCAGTGACTCAGGTCTCCCTCTCTTCTAGGTACAGGGAGACAGACACCCTTAACATGGAGATTTCCTTTATAGATGTACATTTCTTTTAAAAATGGTTTCAAAGTAGCCAGCTAAATGCCAGAAATGTGTGTTTGGGAGATATATTAAGTTCAACAGGCAGTCTAAAAAGACTTAGCTTCTGCTTCTTAGCTAAAATTACTGAGTTTGGGACAGATGAACGAATAGGGCAAAGAAAGCGTTCTCTATGCCTGGACTCAGCATGGATAGCTCTGAAAAATAAGAAAGTCGACCTTACCTGAGGGCCTTTGTCCAGCTTTCTTTTCAACTTTGTGGCAAGATAGCGACAGAACCAAAAGGTTAGTAGATTTAATTTTTCTTATCAATTAGTGGCTAATAGAAAGGTAGGCATGTTAAGGGACGCCCCAACCCCTACTGACCTTAACATATGCATTCTGCTTCTGTACAAGCCGCTTGCTAAAATAAATGAGGGAATAAACAGAGTAGCATGGCCAATGCCATTTTAGGCGGCTCTGCCATTTTAGCCTGGAAAGTCCCTATGGGGAATCCAGGGTGGGGAGGGGCTACAGGGCTAACCACAAAATTAGCTTATGTATCGCTGGCTTGCTTGCATTGGCTAGATTGAGTCAGGTGTGAAAAATTCCCGCCTAGCTAAAAATAAAAGCTGCGAGAGGTTTCAACTCAGGGCTGCGCACTTCGATTGGCCTGCGTAGCCCTGGCTGCCAGAAATAAACTCTTTTCCTTTTCCTATCACCCGGTTCTCGTGGGCAAATTTCTTTCATCCATTGGATGTTGGCCATAATAGGCATAACTAGAAAGTGGAGTACTTAGTTCTTCAGAAATTAAGGATGATATTTTTATGTTAAATCTTGGCTTTGTCTCTGAGATCTCCTTGATCAACTTGGCCAAAGATTTTTCCCTACCTAAGCTCACAAAATAAGAAAAAAAGAGGATAGAGCACAAAATCCCTGCGATTTTCCCAAAGCCAGAGTTCTCACCCCCCGTAGTAATTGCCAATTACTGTCAGTTTCTGCCTGACCCAGACAGACATCTGAGGTCTGCAATCGAATCCAATCTAGTTAATTATTGGATCCATCCTATTTAAACCCACTCCTGTTTCTGTCATGACTTATGAACCCAGTCCAGGTCAAAAATTTGCTCAAACAAACTCGGTAGCTCAAAACACAAATTATGGAGCTGCAGAATCTGAGAAAGAACTTAACCATGATCCCCAGTTGCTGTGAAAGAACAATGGATGTGAATCAACCCCACAAGCACCTTGTTTGGTCATTGGATGCTCCTGGGGATCACTGGAAGCACTACTTCCCATCCCACTTCTGACACCATCTGTTAAAAGAAAAACTTCAGACAAATTAAATTTAACAGAGTTGAATTGAGCAAAGAATGATTCTCGAATCTGGCAGCCACCAGAGCTAGAATAGGTTCAGAGCAACTTTGGGGCTGCCACGTGGTTGGCTAAGATTTATAGACAGAAAAGGGAAAGTGACATACAGAAAACAGAAGCAAGGCACAGAAATAGCTGGATTGGTTACAGCTGGATGTTCATCTTATTTGAACATGACTTAACAGCTGGCTGCCTGTAATTGGCTGAGACTCAGCTACTTGTTACAAGAGTAGGTTACAGTCTGTTTCCACATTAAGTTAGATTACAAGAGTAGGTTATGGTCTGTTTGCACATTGTTAGGTTATAGTTCACTTTGTCTGAAGAATCTCTATGCCAAACTTAACAGGCTTATTTTTTTTTTTTTTTTTTTTTGTCTTTTTTCGTGTCCGGCAATGGATCGCAACCCTCGGTGTCGCACCCACACCGGACCGGGACCGGCAACGGGATCGCAACCCTCGGCGTCACGCCCGCACCTCACTCAGCCAGTGAGCAGGAACCGGTCTGTATGTGGGATCCGAACCCTCGGCGGGAGTGCCGCCGCGCTCCCAAGCGGCGCACTGTAGCAGTGCGCCACCGGCCGGCCCCCTTAACAAGCTTATTTTTAAGTGGAATACTATGCAGCAATGAAAATGAGTGAACTTAACTAAATTTCAAAAACATAATGTGAGCAACAAAGCCAAGCCACAGAATACTAAAGTTCAAAAGTACAGAAAACTAAGTAATATATTGACTAGATTGTCATGTGATAAAATCTTAAAGAAAAATAAGGGATTGGAAAACATAAAATCCAAGATAGTGGTTATCTTTTGGGGAAAACTGAAGGGGAAGGAATCAAGGAGGCACACAGAGTGGGCTTCAAAGGCACCAGTTCAAGTAGACTAAAAATAATCATAAGTATTGAATATGTGGGTGTTCCTCGTTTCCGAAAATACTAGACCAAAGAGCAACTTGGACTTATTTGGTCAACTTTCCAATTTTCACCACTCACTCTTCCTCCCCATCGTCAGCAGGAACTTGAAGGAAATGAGAAAATAAGCCATGTGGCTAACTGGAAAAGCTTCTGGAGCCAAGGGTAGAATGGAGAGTAAAAAATAAATTGATCATTGACCAGAATATCAAAAATTAATCAGACCCAACAAGAAGGTGACAGCAAATCACCTCCAGCGGCCTGCATTGGACTGTGTATGACATTCACCCCACCTCCCATCAATGCCTCTGAAACCCAACTCTCACCTCACTTTGATCTTATTATGATAAAGATCTTGGGTTGCATTACAAAGCCTTCACCCGTTACCTTGGCACCAGAAGGCTCCATGTGTAATCACTACTTCCTAATTCCCGTGATCTCCACCTTGACTGTGCAGGGCTGCATTTGGTGGGAGATAATGGGGGAGGGGAGGGAGGTCCCACAGTCGCATTACTTTTCAAATTTTCTCCCTTTTCTCTATCTTCATTTTACCTACCTCATTATTTCTTGCCTAGGGTGGTCTTCTCGCTTGGTCTAGCTCCCTCCAGACAATTTTCTAACCTGCTGCCAGAGATGTCTCTTCTTTTAAAATATAGATCAGATCAGTCCCCATCTTAAAATCCTCATTAACTCCCTTTAAACTCCAGAAAGTGTCTACAGTCCTTACCCCGGAATAAAGGCTTTCTGAACTAGTTATAGCCAGTCTCTTCCTCTCATGCTCCCTATGTTCCACTTTCAGTGAACTCTTCCTCTCATGCTCTCTATGTTCCAGTTTCAGTGAACTAACTTTTCTTACTTCCTGTATTATTAAAGAAAAATTATTTAATGGCACTTGTTAAAGCACAGTAAGACAGACTTTATTCAGGACTATTGCAATAGGTA
>NW_007726318.1:171513-176143 GCF_000696425.1 Galeopterus variegatus | reverse complement strand
CTAAATTTAAAGCAATGGGTTTAACTTTTAATCTAAATAGAATACAATAAATACACTACTGACTATTCCAAAGTCTGAAAATATAGGGAAAAGATGTATTGTTTTCTGTCTGCGTGTCTGTCTACCTTAACACCACCATGTACTCCAGAAAGAAATATATTTTATACGTTCTTATACTGCTAACTCCTAACACAGGTTCCAACACACAACAGGCAGAAAATAAATGTTTGGGAAACAAAAGATTTTAGTGAGGTTAGAAAAAAAGGGTTAAACAAGTAATACATTTTCTTTACAATTATTTAAGAAGACATTCTTCTGTTATGAATTGGAAATTAGAATTTATGATGTTGTATCTAACAAACAATGCTTGAATAAATATGATTTTACTTTGTAAAAGGTCCCTAAATTATTATTACTGTCCCTTAGAACTCACAGTGTACAGTAATGAGTGTTTAATAGTGTTTTTCTATTTGTACATCATGGCCATATGTATTATGCAATACTCAGGTTAGATGGCTTTCTGAATTTTAGTAAATATTCATCTGTTTCTCTATATGAAATTTCTCCTACAAACGCTACCAGTGTGGATCAACCCATACCTCGTACTCAAATATTTTTCTTCTGCAAATAAATTCATATATATATTTGGGGGGAGAGGGAAAGTAGCTGGCCAGTAACAGGGACCAAACCTTGATGTTATCAACCTACCCTACTGACCTAACCAGCCAGCTGTATATTTTTAAAAATGAATTAATGAATGAGTAATAAACATTCGTCAAAATATGTTCAGTTGATCTGAACATAGGTTAGAAATTAAAGATGTATGGAGTAAATAAAATCTAACTTTGTCCAAGAGAAATTAAACTTAACTAGTATCAAGTACGTCTACTCGTTTCCTCAATTCAGAATTCCTGCCTGTCACCCTAGTCTTTTTAAGCTTAAAGCCCTCTTGCCTGTCTCTCAGAAAACTCAAAGTCTTCATTTTAGTATTAGTCCGTTTCTAAGAGTGTGGCAGTGTGCAGTTTTGCAAACCGTACTTCCTAAGTTCTAAACCTGGCTTCTTCAACTTACTGAGAGATCTTGGGGAAGTGCCTTTCTTTGTATCTCAGTTTCCTCACCTCTGAAATGGAGGAAACAATACTTATCTAAAGGGTTATTGTGAGGATAAAGGATGGTATACACATTGCAGACCTTTTGGGGCTATTTGATGATATCCCAACACTCTCCCAAAAAGACTCTGCCTCAGAATCATATTGGGAGCCTGTGAAACATACAGATTCCTAGCTCTGCTCAGGGCTACTCAACCAGAATCTCACATGAGTGTAGATGACTGAGAACCTGCACATTTGCTTCTGATCAAAATCTGATCTGATATACATATGTAGTAGGAAGAATGCTAAGAATGACCCCCAATGAGCATCACTCTTGCATAATGCCCTCCTCTCTGAACCTGTGATTATGATGAGCTATCACTCCCCAAAAAGGAGATTATCTAGATGGATCTCATCTCATCACATGAGCTCTTTAAAAGCTGTTTTTTCTCCAGCTGGTAGCAGAAGAGAGAAAAAAACTTAATGAGAGAACCCAGAGGAGCTAGCCTGGACTCCTGACCTACAGAACTGTGAGATAATAACATGGGTGTTGTTTCAAGCCATTAAGCTTGTGGCAATTTATTGGGCAGCAGCAGAAAACAAATACAACATCAAAACTGGAGAGTGACTAGAGACAATATCTTCTTCCCATCCCCCTACCCTCTCTCTACACACATTAATTTTGATGTATCTCTGTCTACGTTTGGAGGTGGGTTTTGTTGGGTTTTTTTTTTTTTTTAACTTGAAAAAGGTATAGGGGTGTTTTCACAAGGGGACAGGCTGATAGTGGAAGGAAAAAGAAAAACCAAACAGAAAAGTGATAAAATGGTGTCTACTTTTTAGCGCCTAAAGAGAGGTGAGTTTAGAGGAAGACATGGGTATTCTAGAGGGATTTGAGCTCTGGCTCAAATAGGGCTATTGAAGAGGGATTTGAGGGTCTCTGGGCGTAAGCCAAACTGCTTTTGAAGAAACCATGGCAGAAACCATGTCCACCCACCTATTCCACCATAATGCCCAAACCCTTGGCAAACACTGCTCTGCATCCATGTGCCTTGGGTTGAATGTCTCCCCAAAACTCAATCCCCACTGTGACTGTTAAGAGGGTGGGAAATCCTATTATAGTAATTGCAAGGTGGGGCCTTGAGGAGGTGATTAGATTCTGAGGACATGTCTAGTGAATGGATTAAAAATGGTGGCCAGGGGCACAGTTCTGAGGGCTGTAAAAGGAGAGTGCAGGAGGAGCTGTGTTTCTCTCTGCTCCACCATTTCTGCCAGGTGAGATCCCTCACTGTCGCCACCACCAAGACCCTCACCAGATGTGTTCCATGGACTTTGGATTTCCCAGCCTCTGAAACTGTAAGCAATAAATTTCATTTTCTTTATAAAATACCTAGTACTGTGTGTTTTGTTATAAGCAACAGAAATGTGCTAATATACCAAGCGTTGCAATCTGAAAGAGGAACGGGAGGCACTGGAGACAAATCTTCAGTGCAGTCCTTGGCAGGGTTCTAAGCTCTGCTGTGCTGGATGGCAGCAGTGGTGGGTCTTCTCTAAGCAGCTGTGTAGACAGTATCCGTAGACACATGATACCAACTGACAGAAGGAAGATTTAGTCACACCCACTGCTGTCCTCTGGAAATAACTGGGGTCATTGATGGGAGTGGGTGGCAGGTTGAGGTATAATTACTAATTAGTAGGGCCCATCAAGTTAGCAGACATCTGGGCTGCACATAGAAAGTATTTACCATTGATGTGACATTTAGCAGCCTTTTCACACAGGGTAGATTTAATCTAAGCTTCCCTTAACTGATAAGAGAATTATATAGCCCTGATCACCAAATTCTATTCTTGGCCTAACTCTATATTCCCTGTTCATTTGAGCAATAAATCATGTCTGCCTATTGTAGCTGGCCTTTCTCCTGTTGTAGCTGTCCTTTGCTTCCTGCCTAAACGCCTGGACTTTCTTGCAATTGCTGTTTCCTAGGAATGAGGATTGTACCAAATTTGGCCTCAGCCACAATATTTGGCCAAAATCTGTTTTGGCATTGGCTTTGACATTTGGAAGGCTGAGTAGCAGAATGGCAACTTTAATGTCATTTCTGGCCTTCCACAATGTGTATATGATCAATGAGCAAGTGACTGCAGGTTTATCATTAAATTTAATCAGCATGACAACATCACAAAAATAGAATAAGACATGTCATCAGAGTCATTAGTAATATATGAATTTGTACTTTCAAATATAGGTAAGCTTTTTATTTATTTTTTTTGGTTTTATTTATTTTTTTATTTTATTTTTTCTAAGTAAGCATTTTTAGATGTAACTCAGAGTGATTATTTGTGTGCTTTGGATTTTTTTTTTTTTTTTTTTTTTGGCAGCTGTCTGGTATGTAGAGATTGAACCCTGGACCTTGGTGTTATCAGCACTACGCTTTAACAAACTGAGCTGACCAGCCAGCCCCACTTTGGATTTTAAATTGCTATCATTCAGTTGAAATATGAATGTATATTTTTAATCTATAAGAATGAAATGCTAGAATAATTATGATTGTGTAAACTCATAAAAAAAGAAATTTCTAGTATATAAATAGAGATAGCATTAATTNTGGCACTTGTTAAAGCACAGTAAGACAGACTTTATTCAGGACTATTGCAATAGGTATAAGGACCATGGCAATGGGATTTTGCTGTGGGAAAGAGAGATTGGGCTCAGTTCTAAATACAGCATGGGCAAGCGGGAAGTTACAGCCAAGGAGGTCAGTGAATGGAAAATTACTAAGAGGAAACATCAAGGATAAGAGGGATTCTGGCTAAACCAACCTAACAGGATTCTTGCTAAAGACAATCCAGGGTGATCAGACATTACCTTGGAGATGGAGGGAGATGAGAAACCAGGTCAGATATCCAGGATGGAGGATCCTTGCAAAACTGACTTAGCAGAGTTCTTGTTAAAACTAGATTTTACAAGGAAGTACACAGATGGACCTAGGAAAAGCTCCAAAAGTCTGACCGAAGTTTGGTCAAGCAAAGAATCTTTGTCAGTATGTACTGTGCCCGGTGCCTTTGCACACTTTGTTCCCTCTGCCCCAACTGTTCTTCCTGCACTTTTACCAAAACACTTGATTTCCTGCAGATTCTTCAAGCCCCATCTCAAAGGTCAGCAAGTGCCCTCCCCAGTGTCTCCGGTAGGAATCACTACTCCACCAGAGCACTTCCCACACTTCACAGGGTGCCAGAAAAGTTAGGAAACATAGGATAAACTTATTTTTAAATAGTATGCTGGTTACATTTTCAAATAATATCCTCAATAAGTTTTTCTTCAATCTCCAGACAACTTTTCAGGGTGATGTGCTGCTAAATTTAAAGCAATGGGTTTAACTTTTAATCTAAATAGAATACAATAAATACACTACAGACTATTCCAAAGTCTGAAAATATAGGGAAAAGATGTATTGTTTTCTGTCTGCGTGTCTGTCTACCTTAACACCACCATGTACTCCAGAAAGAAATATATTTTATACGTTCTTATACTGCTAACT
>NW_007726318.1:167973-170102 GCF_000696425.1 Galeopterus variegatus | reverse complement strand
GACTGCAGGTTTATCATTAAATTTAATCAGCATGACAACATCACAAAAATAGAATAAGACAAGTCATCAGAGTCATTAGTAATATATGAATTTGTACTTTCAAATATAGGTAAGCTTTTTATTTATTTTTTTGGTTTTATTTATTTATTTATTTTATTTTTTCTAAGTAAGCATTTTTAGATGTAACTCAGAGTCATTATTTGTGTGCTTTGGATTTTTTTTTTTTTTTTTTTTTTTTTTTGGCAGCTGTCTGTTATGTAGAGATTGAACCCTGGACCTTGGTGTTATCAGCACTACACTTTAACAAACTGAGCTGACCAGCCAGCCCCACTTCGGATTTTAAATTGCTATCATTCAGTTGAAATATAAATGTATATTTTTAATCTGTAAGAACGAAATGCTAGAATAATGATGATTGTGTAAACTCATAAAAAAAGAAATTTCTAGTATATAAATAGAGATAGCATTAATTAGAAAACTTGAGGAAGAATATCATATCCTTTTTGAATCACTAAAACTTTATAAAAATTTAAATAACATACGTCAAAATAATAGAGATTAGATTATATCATAATTCTAATCTTTACAGAACTGTTTGGTGTTTTAGTATTCATAACATTAAATTAAATAACTTCTAAAATTGCATTTAGCTTTTAGTTACTTAATTCCATTTAGGCCATGCATCTTCGGTTGTGTTTTCAGAAAGTAATTAGCATGCAGCCTAATGAAGCAGAATTACTGAGTGTAAACAGAAAGATAAGACGCCACTTTTATCATTTCTCTTCAGCCAAAGATAAACCACAAGGCAGACAAGGGATTCTGGAATTGCCTTGTCATGCATTTATACAAGATGTTCAAACAAGATGAAATAGCAGCTATTACATTTTTTAAGAGCTGCTTGAACAAAAGAGAGCCTTTAATACAGTACTTTGCAAATTAAAATACCAATACAGCAGGGCTTGCTAACCACCAGAGATTGCCTGCAGAGAGTGGTTCACATGTCAGAACCTGCTAAGGAAGTAGCCAAAGCAATGTTCCTTAAGAGGGAAAGCATTTATTACCTGTGAAGATGCTCCCATCATGCTTTTCCAGAGAAAATGTTAAAATTGATGTGCATGCCACAAAAGCCAAGTTGCAGATGGAAACGCAGAGAACTGTGTTACCTTGAAAGCCAATGAAATTGGTCTATTGCTATATTTTTGGACCCAAGATTTAAGAACAAATTTTTCTCAAGTGGTGATGTAAGAAATCAGTACATGCAAAAGTATTAGGATTATTGGTTAGAACACCAAGATCCCCGTACTGACCAGCTGCCAAAAATACATATATATAAGTAATAAAAAATAGAAGTGATGGCAAAAATTTTGTGTCTGCATCAGTTAATAGTGAATATCTTCTTCTGATAGTGCAGAGCTTTTATTTTTGAAGTTTTCTCAAAAAATTTTATCCTTGACATTAAACATCTCTTCAGCCCAGGAATCAAGAGCCTTTAGTCAATTACGACCAGAAAGAAAGGAAAGTTTAATAACTCTGGTAACATCACCATCAGCTGTACCATAAAGTGGTAAGGCTAGTAGTCAATAGGACTAGCTGGGTTAGCTGGGATCATTGGGGCCTTTCTCCATGTGGTTTCTCATCATCCAGCAGACTAGTCTGGGCTTGGTCACATGGTAGTAGTCACAGAGATCCAAAAGTAACAAGAGAGCAAGCCTACCACTCCTCTAAAATTGCTCTAATCAGGATCTCCTTTGATCTTCCCAATGTCTAGATTCAAGGAATCCACCACTCCAGTACTTACCTTGTTGTTTGTTTGTTTGTTTGTTGTTGTTGTTTGGGGCAGCTGGCTGGTACAGGGATCTAACTCTGGACCTTGGTGTTAAGTACTTATCTTTCATGAACACACTGTGGCTTTTGATACCAGTAATGACAACTTCAGTCTTAAAACCATTGACTCTCCACAAAACTCAGATGTTTAGAAACAAAACACAGGAAGATATCAAGCATATTTCTCAATAACCAAACTTTGTTTCTACTTGAGTTCCCAATTTGCCTGAGGGCAGAAAACTCAGTCTGGGTGTTTTCAGGTTTTCTCAGCCACCTTAGGTTTAAACTCAGTTGATTTTTAGTTT
>NW_007726318.1:165559-167352 GCF_000696425.1 Galeopterus variegatus | reverse complement strand
TTTGGCCTCTGCCCAAGTTCTGGGAAGCTTGGAAGCAAGACAGGGGAATGTCTGATTTGCAGCTGTCCTTGGTCTTGTGCTGATGTTAGTTAAAAGGGTAAATCTCAACTGAACTTTGGGTACAGGCACTTTCCATGCTGGCTTCTGTTGAGGCACCCATGTCCCAGGTGGCATGATCTTTGCTGCTTTCTGCAGCATCCCTTCACTGGGACCAAGAATTCATTTGTAGGGTCATTCTCTTTCTTTTCATTTCTAGGCCTCTCGAGGACCTTTGCAACTTGGCTTGTTCTTTCTCACAGACTGACCTAAGTTAATTTATCTGTCCTACTGCAGTGAGCAGAACTGAAGCCATGTTGAGACCTAAAACCACATGGGCTCTCAAAGATTTTTAAAAGACAGTTTTTTTCTTGGCATGCATTTCTCTGAGTTCCCTCTTATCCCATGTTTATTTGATATTTTGAACCTTGGTTGCTGGGCAAGATGACATTATTTACATGAATGTAAAGTTGTTTTCCAGCCAGCGTGAAGCTGCAGGCTTGCACATACTACCCAGACCCTGAGATAAGGACGAGAACAGAAATCAGATAAGGCCTTGATCAGACCTTGTACCTGACTCATAGACACGGACCCCTTGCTGCTCACGTGCCCCTCCCTCCTGCTTTTCATTTCCCATGTTCCATTCCCTCTTCCCCCTCTTCAAAAACCCCTCAGTAAAGCTGAGTGTTTGAGATGGCTTGAATCTGCCCATTCTCTTTCAGGTTTACTGGGGAGATGGGTTAACCTAACATCCCTCTTCAGGTCACCAATATTCCTGAATAAAAACTGACTTCCATTTTCACCAATATTTGACTTTTGAGTGGTTTGCTTTTGTCTGGGCAGAGGCAGCCAGACCTGTGAGTTTGGTATCAATTTTGGGGAGCTTCAGCCAGGAGCTGAGTGGCCCCCGTAACACTATAATTGCCAGATTCTTTTGATGAGGATCAGGAGTGTTCCACAATAAAGGGGACTTGATGTATCTTCTCCATACAATGTCAATAACAGATGGTATTCAATAAAAGCAACATGTGTAAACATTTATTAGCAAGCAGATACAAAACATCATACAACCTGTAACTGTAATTTCAGTGAAGTCTCTGCTCTCTGCCCTTTTAGAGCCTGACAAGCATCTTGCATGAAAGGCTCACACAAGGACAAGATGCAACAATATCCTGACACTAGAAGCTTCTAAGGCAAAGATTTCCAATAAAAATATGTGAGTCACATATGTAATTTAAAATTTTCAAGTAGCCATATTTTTTTTAAAGGTAAAAAAGGAAAGGTAAGGTTAATCTTTTGGTTTATTTGTTTTTAATTTTTTACTTTAAGAAAAATAAGATCACAGATACTGAAAACCTCACAGCACAAACATATAGCTTAATGAGTTATTATAAGGTGACCACCTGTGTAACCACTACTCAGATTAAGAAATAAGACCTTGCTGACTATCTCAGAAGCCTCTTCAAGCATCCCAGCCCAATCTCAACCTACTCCTACCCTCTGCATGTCTTATCTTAGTCCGTTTCTGTTACTTATAACAGAATATCTGAAACTGGGTGGTTTAAAAAAAAATGAAATTTATTTCTTACAGTTTTGGTGTCTGAGAAGTCCAAACTCCAGGGAAGACATCTGGTGAGGGCCTTCTTCCTGGTAGGGTGACTCTCTACAGCAACTCAGGGTGTCACATGATGAGAATGGGCTGAGCAAGAGAAAATTAACCTTCTCACTTGCTCTCCTTATAAAGCCATCAGAGCCAT
>NW_007726318.1:162743-164745 GCF_000696425.1 Galeopterus variegatus | reverse complement strand
TCACAAATGGCTCAATAGAAATTATCCAAATCTTTTAACGTCACACCTGAGAACCTGTTTGGGCTTTTTATCTGCTTTGTTTTTACCCCAAAATCAAGAATTTGAGGACTGTACTCCATTAATTGAAGCATCTATTTCCCTCTGGAGCAATTGAAGTGGTCCAGTCTGTTTGAGTGGCTAACCCTCATGGTAAATATGAAGAAATTCAAGGGCCTTTTTTTGGAGGGGATGAAAAGAGAAAACACTTTAGTTAATACTTTGCAATATCACCTGTCACACTCATTAATTGCCCTTAAAATTAGTGATAGTCCTTTAAACACTACAATGAAAACAGCAACATAAACATACCTTCATTATCACACACTCTAAAATGGGCTGTATGTAAAAGTACACATCATTATCTCCCAGGGAAAGTCATTTGTAGCTAATGCACAATACTCCCCTTGGATGTTCTTACATTTTTCTCTCATTTGTGAAAGTCAACATTTGACTTCAAACTTACAAATGTTTTGTTTTTTTAAAGTTCTAAAATGGTATAGAATTTCAGTTCAATCTAAACAATTTTGTCAATAGTTAGTTTACAGGCTAGTTCTCCAAGCTCATTTAATTCAGATTATAGCTGAAATAAATTACATATGAACTGAAAACTGTAGGAAACAATACTGTTATGTTATTTATAGGAAACCTCAGCATAGAAAGATACAACAAATGTCTATTCCTTATACATTCATGGTCCCTTAAAAAAAGCTGATCCTGCTGATTGGCTTTATGGTCTCAGGCATTCTCTCTCCTTCTCCATTCTCCCAGTTTTCTTCTCCTGAACTCTTAGATTTCATCACAGCCAGGAACTGTAACCCTCTTTTTCCCTCTTTGCTAATTGTGCTAATAGTAAAAGTTCTTAGGTAGAAAAAAATTAAACAACTTGGTGTCCATAGAGGAGGGGAGGTGGAGGGTTGGTGATATGTACAGAAAGGATTATTTTAAAACTTGTATTCAAGTTATTAAAATGATAAAATTTAAAGGCTAGCTTCCCTTAAGCTTTTTAAGTTCAACATACAAATCCTATTATTCTATTAATAAGTCTAGCACATTTTAATAAGGGGGCTTTGATTAATATTCTCAAGTTGAACAAACTAAACTCCCTCCAACCAGTTCTGTTTACAAGCTTAGTTTAATTAAATTTCCCTTAAAACATTTTAAACTGCATTCATAAATTTAACATTTTCCATTTTCTTTTTTAAAGCGCATTAATCACCTACCCTGTTTGACAAGCAAAACATTCCCAAGTTCTTACAGACTAAACTAAATTTATAAGTATAATGAATCTCTTAAACATTCCTATACTGTTTGCAAACCATAAAATCCTCTTACACCTTCCAACAATAAATTACAAATCTAAAGTCAATTACTTTACTACACATTTCAAGTTGGTATAAGAAGGGTAATCTCTCAGATATTCTCACACACCCAATTATTTTAAACATTATAAATAGCGAAAATTTGAAATATACACAGACTGTTTCTAAACTCAATACAAAAGTGTTAATACTGCAAATTGGGCCTCTTGATTTTTCTGTATTTAATTCTAAATCTTCACAAAGCTAAAAGACATGTATACACTGCGACTAAAGGAATAGTTATAGTATCTCAAAATGAGTTGCTACTTCCATCCCAAGCCAGTTCCATTTATTTCTTGCCAGAGATTTTTGGCCCAAGGTAGGACATGAATTTCAGGGTGATTTATCCAGCACCAAAAATGGATGCATTCAGCCTTTTAAAAAATTAGTCATTTGCTCCATCCAACTGGGAACTTCAAGTATAAACCTGTGGTGATACGGAAATGATTCGATTTGTGAACCCTCCTTCTGGGCTTAAGTTACACCATCATCTAATTCTTTGCTGCTATTTGAGTCTGCAACCTACCCCATCCTCTATATTGCTTCACTGCTTTAATGGGATTCAACTTATCTTTTTACTGCTTGATCAAATTGTGCATATTTTC
>NW_007726318.1:161548-162216 GCF_000696425.1 Galeopterus variegatus | reverse complement strand
ATTCCCTAGTACCTCTCTGTGGGCAGGCCTGAGAGCCATTGGTGATCACTAATAACATTTTTGCTACCAGAAAATTCATTTCTGAAATGTGGCCTTTGCTAGTGTTGGGGTGCAGAAAGCTGTTACCCCAAAATATGATGCTTTGACATGCTGAATAAAGAAGCAAGCTCAAGGTCTCTCTAACCTTCCCCCCCGCCCCACTCCTGTCCCTCAATTCTCTTTCTCAAAAGCACAGGAAGAAGCTGTTCCTTACCTGCCCAAAATACAGACCCGCCAAAGAAGAAGACAATTACCTTTGGTCCTTTCCCTGAGTTTTCATTGACATTACTCATATCACAAGGAAGGAAAACTGGAATCTGTCAACATACCTGGACAGACTTTGTCCCAGGCCATTGTATGTTCTCCAGTCCCATTGTGTCCCCCTATCATTTACTCTTATACCGCCATGTCCCCTTTTCCTATGAAGATGGGTGTATAAGATGTGTACTCCATGGGAAATTGGGACTTTACTCTCTTCTGATTCCCCCATGCTCTGCCCCTTTCCCAGCATGTTAAATAATAAAATTTGTTATGCTTTTTCTTCATTTTGATTAAAATTTGTCGAGCCGAGCCCATGGCGCACTCGGGAGAGTGCGGCGCTGGGAGTGCAGCAGCGCTCCCGCCGCGGG
>NW_007726318.1:158303-160589 GCF_000696425.1 Galeopterus variegatus | reverse complement strand
CGGGCGCAGCATCGAGGGTTGCGATCCCGTTGCCGGTCCCGGTCCAGTACGGGCGCGACACTGAGGGTTGCGGTCTGTTGCCGGACACGAAAAAAGACAAAAAAAAAAAAAAATTGTCAGTGATCTTTATTAATGAAACTTCAGGGGTAAAGAGGAACTGTCCCCTCAGCCCCTGCAATGGCCTGCTTTATCAGATGGCTACACCCCCAGCTTCTTTCCTACCATCCCCTGCTGGGCTCCCTACTCCTCAGAGGCCTTTTACTTCCTGCTTTCTCTCCATTGCAGGTCTTTGCCCTGGTTTCTTTTGCCTATCTCCTCCCTGCTTCCACCTTTAACCTTCAGGTCTTAGTTTCAATTTTACTTCTGGTTGGGTTAACTCCTTTCTTCATAAACTCCCATTTTCTAATGAACTTCCTCTTGGGTTGGACCCACAGCCAGGGTACAATACCTACCTTTTCAACATTGTCTTCCCCACTCAGCTCCACTAGAGCAAGTGCTGTGCTCTGTTTACTGTTAGACTCCTGACACCTAACACATGTCTGGCTCATAATTGCTCCACAACTATAATGTAGAACTGAATTGAAATTGGAACCCTAATCTTTAAAATTATAGAAGAAATAATGTATCTTGAAAGTTAGTGTTTGAGAAAAACAGGTTTAATGAGGAGTTACATGAAGATTTCTGAGGTTTTCAAAATTGGCATATAGATAGTAAAGTTTTTAGTGAAGTCTAACATACAGAAAAGTGTCCAAATCCTCAGCATACAGCTCAATGAATATTTACAAAGGGAACACTCCCAGCCCCAGATCAAGTAACAGAATACTTCCAACACCCCCAGAAAGCCTTCTGTGTCTCCTAACAGTGACTTCCATGTTTTTTCAAAATCAATTTTTAAAAAATGATTTCTGATGGTACTTCATTGCTTGTAGATGTTAGTAGCACTGAGTATGAATGTGGGATCTCAGGCAGCTTAATCTCTCTGTGCCCGAGTTCCCCCACCTGCAAAAAAGAGACAATAATGGTAGTTTCCCAGAATATACAATAAATGCTAGCAATTGAATCAATCAGGGTCCTGCCAGGAAATAAGAACCTCTTTCCAACAAAGGGAAAAATAACAAAGGAAACTGGCACTGGAAGAGTTAAGAAGCCCACCAGTCTGGTGAGCTAACCCAGAGGTCGCTAACAGCAGCAAGTGGCTACAATCCCTAGGCCTGAAAGAGCAAATAGAAGAAAATATGTGGCCAGAGCCAATTGTCTTGGCTAGGCAGGAGCTGGTAGCCCTGAGAGAGGGGCTGCCCAGCAGGGAGTAGTAGCAACATGGGGGAATCACAACCACTGTCAGAAATGATGTCACAGAAATAGCGATGGTAATGAGGGGGTGGGGCGTGGACATAAACCCTGGCTTCTCCTCTCCCCCTGCCTTCCAGTCTAATGCCAGTGCCTCCCACTGGCCAAACCCATCTGGAAGCCTGAGGGTAAGGAGGCTGGGAAAGGTGGCTCAATGGGATTCAGAGCAGGGCAGATTATTTTGTCATGGTTTTCCAACTTCAAAACATATACCTTTCCTTATCCTTGATTAAAAAGTGTTTCATTAGCACTAATATTACATTTACCAATAAATACTAGGATTTATTTTGGGCTCACAAGTGGTGTTCTCAGAACCATTTCTGTACAACAAACCATTCCAAAATTGAGTGGCTTAAAACAACAATAATTGCTAATTTGCTTACGAATAAGCAATTTGAGCAGGGCTTGGGAGGGATGTCTCTGCACCACATGGGAGCTCATCTGGGAGCCAGAGGATCCATTTTTTCACTATTGTATCCCCAGTGCTCAGATATGGCATGAAATATAGGAATATGTTGCAATACAAAATATTTGACTGGCCAACTCAATCCCAGCCTGAAACAAGCCCTACTTCTAGATTTTCAGTCATTTGAGTCAATATATTTTCTTTTAAGTCAGTTTGAGATGTATTTTCTGTAGCTTACAATCAAAAGATTCTTAACTGATAGGAGGGAGATCAGGAAATGAAGGCAGAAGTAAAGTAACTCAGAGAAGCGAGAAGTGGAGTTCAGATCACCAGAGATTAGGAAGAACTGTCCCCAGCAATGGAGAAGGATTCTCATACATTTCTTGGTGGCAGTGTCCTAAGTAGGTGGCAAGGCCCCTGAGAGGCAGAGTGGTAGCCTAGGGAGATGACAACATGGCCACAGTAGGGGAAGATCCCAGCAGCAAAAACAAAACAAAGCAAACCATCATTCTGTAAATAACACACAAAATCAG
>NW_007726318.1:156923-157668 GCF_000696425.1 Galeopterus variegatus | reverse complement strand
GAAGTGGAGTTCAGATCACCAGAGATTAGGAAGAACTGTCCCCAGCAATGGAGAAGGATTCCCATACATTTCTTGGTGGCAGTGTCCTAAGTAGGTGGCAAGGCCCCTGAGAGGCAGAGTGGTAGCCTAGGGAGATGACAACATGGCCACGGTAGGGGAATATCCCAGCAGCAAAAACAAAACAAAGCAAACCATCATTCTGTAAATAACACACAAAATCAGCAGACAGCACCCAGATCTGAAGACCATGTGGGAAAGACAATGACCCCTCTGCAGAGGCCAGTAGGGACAGACTGATGGCCTCCAAAATGTGGGCAATGCCAGAGGCCACATAACCTTGATATGACTCCCAAGAAGTAAGAGGGAAGCTCCAAGAATGACTGAGGTAAATGTCTTGCCAACTTGACAGATTAGGGGCATGACATGAGAAATTAAGTTGATTTGTTGAAAATAATTTTCCTCTACATGTGGCTTTGTGGACTGAGATTCATATCAGCTAAATAAGAGAGATAAAGAACTTGCCTGAGGTGGAATTAAGTTGCAAAGACTGGAGAAAATGTGAAATGGGAGTGCGGGTGGTGGGAGGTTTTGTGGGGATTGGATGCAGGATGCTCAGAAGGTCAGGATCCCCTTGAGTGTTGGGGAGTACAAGTGACTTACAGGGTTTTCTACCATAGGTGTTTCTGCAATGCAGATTAGATGATAGATGATTGGTTGATACAGGAATGATGTCAGTGAAAGGCAA
>NW_007726318.1:142010-156349 GCF_000696425.1 Galeopterus variegatus | reverse complement strand
TGCAATGCAGATTAGATGATAGATGATTGGTTGATACAGGAATGATGTCAGTGAAAGGCAAAAACTGTGACAGCTCATATGCAATTTTATCTAATACATTAATGTTTTGTTCCACTAGGTTTGTTCCACTTTGTTCCACTAAGTAACAATAGCTGCGTGGCAAAATAGATGTACACAGCTGAATGCCGCAAACCATGGAGGAACACAGTACTGTGTAGAATACCCATGATTCATCCCATGTCTTCCTCTTGTCTTCATTTAGCCATGCCCTCTGTCTTAGAGCTGGAGTTCTACCTAACCTTTGTCCATTGAATTACTGTCTCCATAAATCAAGAGCCTCAACTTGTTCTTATATACCCTATACATCAATGTAGCTTCACTTTTTAAAAGTAAAGTCCTATGTTTAACTTTTTATTCCTTTAATGAGAATTAAACTTGCCCTTTTAATTGTGCTGTTACTTTACTAGGTGCAGTTGATTGAATTATATCCCCCCCAAACTCACTGAAGTTTGAATTGTGTGCCCCAAGTTTTATGTATTAGAAACTTAGCCCCCACTGTGACTGTTAAGAGGGTGGGAAATCCTATTACGGTAATTGGAAGGTGGAGCCTTGAAGAGGTGATTGGATTGTAGGACCATGAAGTAGTGAATGGACTAAGAATGGTGATCAGGGATGTGGTTTTTTTTTTTTTAATTTATTTTTTTTTATTGAATCAAAATTGATTATACATATTTTTGGGGTTCAACATTGAGATATGTCAATCAAATCAATATTACTAGCATGTATATTGTTACAAATCATAATTATTCTTTATGCCCCTTGTCCAATCTCTCTCGTATAACTTCGTATAATGTATGCTATACGAAGTTATTACGACTTTCCTTGTTTTTGATGACTTTGATGGTTTTGAGGAGTACGGATTAAGTACGTTGTAGAATGTCCTTCTGTTGGGATTTGTCTGTTATTTTTCTCTTGATTAGACTGGGGTTACATGTGGTGTGTTTTTTTTTTTTTTTTAAAGATGACTGGTGGGCCGGCCTGGTGGTGCACTGGAGAGTGCGGTGGCGCTCCCGCCGAGGGTTCAGATCCCATGTGGTGACCGGTTCCCGCTCACTGGCTGAGCGTGGCATGGGCGCAACACCGAGGGTTGCAATCAACGGTCCCAAGTACGGGCGCGACACCGAGGGTTGCGTTCCCGTTACCGGTCATCCAATACTGAGAGGTATGATCAGGTCTCCCAATATTATCATAGAGCAGATGCTTCTTCTGTCACTCTGAAATGGGCTTTGTGGAGAGAGACGTCCTCTTCTTTTCCTTATCTCTGCTGGTGACTCTCCTTGTGTCAATGCACCCCAGTGGTTGGCAGACCATCTGCATGGTGGCTGTGGTGTCTAGCTGCTTTTGCAGCAGCCATGGTTAGTATGGTGGCTGTGGTGGGCCCACACATGGGGGTGATGTTTTTGGCATGCTCCTGCTGGTGGTATGCCTGGTTGTGGGGTGTGTCTGAATCTCAGCTCCATGCATCAGTCCCCGGGCAGGCCCTGAGGCACTGGCACAGTTTGCCTGGTTGTGGGAGAGAAATCCAGTCCCCTTATCCATGCCTCAGGTCCCCAGGTGGGCCCCGAGGTGCTGGTGGTGTGCCTGGGTGGGAACTAATTTTTTGTCCTTCACTTGCTTCTAAAATAGGGGAACTTCCTGTGGGAACCAGTACTTGAGCTGTGTAGTTGAGCTAAATTGCTGCTTTGCTGCTGTTTCCCTAGCTTTTTGTACAGCTCAGGGTTTAATGGTTGACCTTTTATGTACTTCCGGCTCTCCAGAGATGGGTGCACCTGGGTTGTGTAGAAACTCTGATCTGGGCCTGAGTTTTTTCATCAAACTGCACCCCATGCAATTCTGCATTCCTGACCAGTCTCCTCTGAGTGGTCCTGCGCTGATTGGGAGGCAGATCAGCTGTCCTCACTGTGTCCCAGTGTTCTCCCGGTGGGCCCGTCTCCCTCACTGCCTGTGCTCCAAACACTTCCCATGCACTCGTCCCCTGTGTTGATTCACCAGCCTCTGAGTGGCTCCCATTTTCAGCTGTTCTGGCTCCCACTCCTGAGTGGGTGCACGGGAACCCTATTAGTGGTCTTGCTGTCCTGGGGGCCACCAAGGCCCTCTTCTCACCTGCCACCACCAAATAACTCCATCTGAAGGGCACAGCTGTGGCTCCTGCCGGCTCCTGCTCCATGTGCTCAGCAGTTCAAGCCTTAAAGTAGCTGCGGCCTGAAACACTCTGAGCAGTTTTTTCTTTCTCTCATCGTGGTTTCTCCCACCTTCATGAACTCCGTAGGTCTCTCCTCCTCTTCCCCTGAGCTCCAGCAGCCTGGCGTGGCTGATGTTACATTTTCATAGTTGGAAATTGGTTGATTTATGGGACAGAGTGATGCTGGGAACTGTCTATTCTGCCTTCTTGATGGAACTCTGAGGGCTTTAAAAGAAGAGAGTCTGTCTTTCTCTCTCCCTGCTCTCTCTGCTTCCACCATCTTGCCATGTGAGACCCCCGGGTCACTGTCACCACCACCAGATGGACTTTGGACTTCCCAGCCTCAGAAACTGTATGCAATAAATTTCATTTGCTTTATAAATTACTCCGTTCTAAGTATTTTGTTTTAAGTAACGGAAACGGACTAATACACTAGGATCATTACTTTTTGTTAGTGCTGTGATTAATAAGTTGCATGCATCTTAAGTGGTCTGTTTCTACCAAACGTTTTCACAAGTCTTACTGTTTTAACTGTGCGTCTTTGAAGAACGGAGATTTTTCGGGTGAATGTATAGATTCTTGCGGAATTTCTTGTACGTCTTGCACCAGCCTCCAGGTGGCACCACCCGCACCGGGCAACTTCTCGGCTCTCCTGGGGTTCTGAGGGGTTGTGAGCTGGAAGGTAGCACATTGGGAAGTGCCTGTTCTCACAATCAGCGTGCATATGTCTTGCCTTCTCTAACTTGCTTCTCAGTCTTGTCTGCTAACTATTCTTACTTAATCTAGCTTTGAGGACAGAAGGGTTGAACTCATAATACTTGTCAGTTATGTGTGTTTTCTTTAAGGAGCTCCTACCAGTTCTCTTGTGGATTTGCCTAACATGTGAAGTAACTCCTAAATCCACTCCTGTACCCTGACCCCTCTCCAAGTGCTCCCATCTCAATACAACAACCCAAGAGTGGCTGCTTTATTCCTCACTTGTGAATGCTCAAGTTTCATGGAGCTGAGCACTTTAGCAGTACTTCAGTAATTCTGAGCAATATGCAGCACGATTTCTTGCCATCTTTCTGTTCATTCTTTCCTTTACTTCCCTCCTTCTTACTAACAGGCTGTGTGGATGTTGTAGTTATAACAAATACTCCTCCGGGTTTCTATCACTGTTCACTAGGTGTTCACTTTATACTTGTCAACTTTTTTCTTATATATACCTATTTCACTACATGAACATTTTAAATAAATGTATTGCCATATGTTGTACAACCATCTGCTCCTCTGGAATCCTTTCCTTTGTTCCTTTTTAAAAATTAATTTTTTTCATTTGCCCACTGTAAATGTTACTTTCTACAAAAAAAGCCTTCCCAGGTTTGTCTTAACCAGAATCTCTGTCTTCCAGCCTGCTCTGGTAGACCTTGGTTTGCACCTCTATAAACGCACCTAAACGCCAGGGCAGTGGAGGCAGCAGAGTGTGCTGGGCAGTCCGTAGCCTCTGGAGTTGGGAGACCCTGGCTTTATTTCCCGCGTC
This sequence comes from Galeopterus variegatus, assembly GCF_000696425.1. Classification (NCBI taxonomy): domain Eukaryota; kingdom Metazoa; phylum Chordata; class Mammalia; order Dermoptera; family Cynocephalidae; genus Galeopterus; species Galeopterus variegatus. The sequence goes on along the minus strand of NW_007726318.1, from coordinate 152,585 downwards.
TTCCACTTTCAAGGGCAAGTTATGAGAACTCAATTACTCTGGGCCTCAGTTTTCTCAACTATAAAATAGTAATACTAATATTTATCTCATATGGCCTTTGTGAAAATTAAATGAAATAACATACCGAAAGTACTTAGCACAAAGTGCCTAATACGGTAGTTCTGTGTCTGGCACATATTAAGGATTCGATTGATCTTGGATATTATTAACAGTATTTGGGGCATTTATCCATTCATTCAATAAATATTGTGAGGCTTACTGTAGTGAGGAGAGACACATGTAACCAAATAAATAAATATATAATATATTGTCAGGGACTAATGAGTGCTATGAAGAAAAATCAAGGGACTGAAGAGATCAGAGAATGATGAGGGGTGTAGATAAAGTGGACAGGGAAGGCCTCCCTGAGGAGTGGACCCTGGGGCAGACACCTGAAGGTAATGAGGAAGGAAGCCATGAGAGCTTCTTGGGAAAGGAAACTGTATGCAATAAATTTCATTTGCTTTATAAATTACTCCGTTCTAAGTATTTTGTTTTAGGTAACGGAAACGGACTAATACACTAGGATCATTACTTTTTGTTAGTGCTGTGATTAATAAGTTGCATGCATCTTAAGTGGTCTGTTTCTACCAAACGTTTTCACAAGTCTTACTGTTTTAACTGTGCGTCTTTGAAGAACGGAGATTTTTCGGGTGAATGTATAGATTCTTGCGGAATTTCTTGTACGTCTTGCACCAGCCTCCAGGTGGCACCACCCGCACCGGGCAACTTCTCGGCTCTCCTGGGGTTCTGAGGGGTTGTGAGCTGGAAGGTAGCACATTGGGAAGTGCCTGTTCTCACAATCAGCGTGCATATGTCTTGCCTTCTCTAACTTGCTTCTCAGTCTTGTCTGCTAACTATTCTTACTTAATCTAGCTTTGAGGACAGAAGGGTTGAACTCATAATACTTGTCAGTTATGTGTGTTTTCTTTAAGGAAAAAATCTCTGCCCTCCTGGAGCTTGCATTTGGGGTGGAGGCAGGCATAGATTGACTGACAATAAGTAATTCAACAAAAAAGATACAGATCATAATTGGTGCCATGATGAAAGTAAATGGAGAACTATGATAGAGAATGAGATTTCTTTTTTAGAATTGGCAGAGATGGAAGACCTCTCTAAGAAGGTAGCAAAAATTGTGAATGATTTTAAAATGAGAAAAAAGGATTACTGTGTCTCTCGTCCAGCACACCCTTCAGGGTATTTGCTTCCTATCATTTTAGCTATTTTTGCTATCTTTTAGCTATTTTACAATTCTGTAAATTGAAGATAATTGATAGCAATGCAAATGAATCTTGTCCATTCATGCACATGAATTTTGTCCTGTTAAAGTGCAATTGATCTCCCTTCTCCCACCCCTCTAAGGAAAAAGACAGTTTTACATACATTAAGCAAATTCACTTTAACATTCCTGCTGGCCTATATATATAATTGCTCTTTAGATTCTCCCCTTTAATCCATTGTAACATCTTACAGGTTCCCTCACTAATTAATAAGTTAAATTAAATCTTTGACATATATTCATTTTATATTCATATTCATAATTTACCTTTTTAAAAATAATTACGCTTTAACACATTTAAATTCAATCCTCCAAAGACTCCAGTGTGGGGCACACCCAGCCAAAATTCATATGATATCAAGACCGAATGTGCTGATCGGACTGTCTACTCCCTCATGGTTTGTGTGTTGATAACACATGCCAAAAATCACCTCGGCAAGATGGGGTCAAGAGAGAACACAGTCTGTCCTCCAATTTTAAGCTGGATGGGTTGATGTACAACCATCATCCTAAGAATTCTTTTGACTGATCTCTTTGGTTGTACCTGTGCCTTCCTGGATCTCCTGTTGCCTTTGTATATTTCTTCATTTTGGGAGAGTAGATCCCTTGAAAAAGACTATTTGCAGGAAATAAAATTTCTGAATCCTTAAAAAAAAAAAAAGAAAAGAAAAGAAAAAAGAGAGAACACAGGCTTTCAATTTAGAGGCTGACACACTTTTATCAAGGGTGCTTTTGAAATAAAAGAGATATTGATTTTTCTAACATTGTTGGCAGTTATAGGAATGTTTAACAGGACTCTTCTTAGATATTTTTGAGCCCATGGCAGGGTTATGCTCATAGAATTTTAAAATAACATAGAAAACTTAGAAATCATCTAGTTCAATCCCCTCATTTTATAGATAAATTAGTCAGGTAAGGAAAGCCTAGGTGACTTGTTTAAGATTATCAACTAATTAATGACAAGCTGAACTTGTAACTCCCAGACTCTCCCTCTTAGTGCTGTATTCTTTCTACTACCACCATGATGTTGGAGCCAACCAGAATTTCACAAGTGATTCCTGACAACGCTCTCCACCCCTTCTGTCCCCCTTCATACATGATATTCACTCTGAAAAGAAAGAGTGTGTCAGTGAGAGGCAATATTTGGTAAGGAAAGAGCTTTGAATTCAGAAACAGTCTTGGTTTTTCATCTGGTTTTACTGTTTATTTTCTGAGTTTCAGTTTCTTTGTCAGCAAAGTGGGCATAGATTACTATTAAATAATAGCAAAGTGCATTATAAGATTTTAATAAGGATTAATTATCTACAGAATCTGGCACATATGAGGGTACTTCAAAAAGTTCATGGAAAAATAGTATTAAAAGATAATATGAATCTTTCCATGAGCTTTTTGAGGTACTCCCATAGTAGGTGCTCAATAAGTCATAGCTATTAGTAAATGGTAATTCCATCCAAAATCCAGATATATTAAAGTAACTGTCTATATGCCATAAAACCCCTTCAGTATTTGAGGAATGCACAGTTGACAGTACTGATACTTCTTTAATAAAGTAGTACTTTTATGTTTAAATAAACATTACACATACTCACACACACACAGCTGTCTGTTAAAAAAAAATCCATCTTTATTGAATGAACATCCACAAACATAAGTCAACTCTACATGGATCAATATTCTCTCCACTTCCCACCGTTTCATTTCGATGCTTGAAAACAACTCTTGTGTCTTTTGACACAATCTGGTTACTTTCAAACTGCCTAAAATGAAACATAAAACATTGTATTTTTAAAAGTACAATAATAGGCCCTAGAGTATGAGGCAATCGAAGTGAGGGCACATTTCTGTATGCCATATCTTCTGCATAAGGGATGGGAGGTTCAGAGCAGCGATTACCCAAGGCTCATCCCCATCAATAAAAATAACCAATAAATGTTTCATATTTTATAGTGAACAAAGGGTTTTCATATATATAAATTTAATTGTTCTTATAGAAACCAAAGAAAGAATGATTTACATTTCCTGCGGCAACAGAAGCAAAGACAGAGAAAACTATTCAGACATATTAGCTCCCTAGAGTACTGAATTTATTTTTTTGCTGTACTACTTTGCTAGGACTGATGTAGCAAAGTACCACAGATTGGGTGGTTTAAAACAACAGGAGTGTATTGTCTCAGAGTTCTGGAGTCCCAAAGTCCAAAATCAAAGTGTCAGCAGTGCCATGCTCCCTCTGAAAGTGCTTAGAAAGGATCTGTTCCAGGCCTCTCTCCTAGCTTCTGATAGTTCTTTGGCTTGTGGCAGCGTAACTCTAATCTTCACAGGGCGTTCTCCTTGGGTTCATGTCTGTCTTTGTCCAAATTTCCCTTTTATATAAGGACACCAGTCACATTGGATTAGGGCCACTCTAATGACCTCATATTAACTTGATCATCTGTAAATACCTTACTTCCAAATAAGGTCACAGTCACAGGTACTGAAGGTTATATGAATTTTGGGGAGAAACAATTAACTCATAACAATCACCACTTCCTTCCTCCTTTTAACCTTGCCAAACACACTGGTGGCCAACAGCGCTCATTCATTCATTTAAAAAACATTTGAATGCTTATGCCAGACTCTGTACTGGGTATTGATAATGCAAAAGATGAACTGGACAGACTCTGTCCTTGAGAAGTCACACTTTGGAGGGAATCGGAGACATTATTATGATAAGTACTTTATTGAACAGGTAGCACTAGGTACTACAATAGGCACTTTTCATTTAATCTTCACAACAGTGTGACAACTGATGTATCAGAAACATGCTCTGAGAGCTAAGGAAGGTCCAAATCTGCCCTAGGCAGCAGGAATATTTTCTCAAGTTAGAAAACACGTCACCTGAGTTAAAGGGGTGTGTAGAAATACACAGGTAGCTCAAAGGTGGTTGTAGTGAGTAGCGGATTCCAAAGAGCATTTTATAGAGGAAAAAAATAGCGCAAAGGTTGAGACAAATTGTAAACCACATAAGGGCTGGGGTTTTTATCTCTTTTATTATCCCCTGTATGTCCAGTGCTTTGAACAGTACCTGGTTCATTCAATAAATAATCATTTAATGAATATAAGGGTATCATACATGTCTAAGAAATGGCATGCCCTGCAGTTCACTGTTGCTGGAAAGGTAGGCAAAGGCCAAATCACGAAGAACTCTCTCAACCACACTAAGCGTAAAGGATTAAGGGCTGATACACTAATGACATATCGATAATATTAAGGAATTCCAGAAGTCCAGAAATGCCTGGCACTCGCCCTGTCAATTACCGCTCCTCCCCACAGCGTGTACAAGGGTGCAGGTGCCGTGCAAAAGATCAGGAGAATGGCAGGTACGCCAGCTCCGCACACTGCAGAGCGGGGTTCTCTGGCCAGAGCTGGATTGAAGCACATGGTTTGGGCATGAAACATAAGTGGAACCTCCTACTCTCCTCCTTCCACCCCATCCGTCCTTCACTCCCCGCCCGGCTCTACTGTTAACTCTCAAAGCACACCAGACAGTCTACAGGACTTCCTCAAATCCAACCGGTGGAAACCGCGAGCGCGATGCGAGCTATGAGTCCCCACCCCTCTCCTCCTCTCTGGAACGCAGCGAGAGCGCACGCGCGCCTCCCCGAGCAGAGCGCGTGCCCGCGAGCTCCCTGCATCCCCGTGCTCATCCGGGTCTCCGGGAGCTTCAACCAATGGTGGGTACTCACGGCCCCCGGGGGCGGGGCTAAGCCTTTGCTCACGTGGGGTCTGTGGTCTCCGCGGGTTCCTCCAGGGGGTTGCGAACCGTAGGCCGAAGAAAGGGGCAGAGGCAGGGAACTCAGCTCCGGGCGAGGATCGACAGTTTTGGGATCGCGCGGCTGGCAGCCCCTCTGGAAGCTACCGAAGCGCAAGCAGATTCTCCAGCCACAGCTAGCGTAGTAAACACACTTCAGAAACGTGAGGTGCCGGCAGTCACGTGGGGAGGGCGCCCTCCAATAAGGAGCCGGGGGCGGGGCCGAGGCCGCTGACGCGGCGGCGGCGGCGGAGTCACCCGGGCAGCCTCGGGACCGGTCACTGGCCGGCAACCGTCCAGCAGCCTCGACCACCGCCTACCTCTTCTTTCCTCGGGCTTCTCTCCCGGGCCGAGAGGCAGCGTCGCCCACAGGGGCTGAATCCTCGCTCTTTCCTCCGGGTGACTCACCTCAGGTGGGCCGTTTAGTCCTCAGGGGCCGCCTCCGTGGGGCGGGGTTTCCGTGACGAACGTCTTCGGGCTGTCGGTGCCGGCTCAGGCCGTCGTGGCGGCTCGAGCTCCTGGAACTTGCTCAGGCTCCGGGGTCCGAGGCCCTGCAAGTTTTGCGTCTCCTCGAGGCAGTTGCGGCGGGCGCAGGCTCCTAAGGGGCGGGCGTCGCATCCGGACTCCGCCGACTGGGCAGCCTCCATTCATCTCCCCACTGCGCCTCCAGCGCCGTCGCCTTCTCCGGACCCCTCCTCGGATTCGTTTTTTCCTGTCCCCCGTTCTGCCGCCCTTTCTTCGCTCCCCGGCCGCGTCGATTCTCCTGGAAGCGAAGGTATCGATTATGAGCCGGACCCTCCCGGCGTGAATTTCTCGGGGGAGGAAGTCGGCGGTGACCGCCGCCCGCCGCGCCCCGGCATGGGGGTGAACGCCGTGCACTGGTTCCGAAAGGGGCTCCGGCTCCACGACAACCCCGCCCTGAAGGAATGCATTCAGGGCGCCGACACCATCCGCTGCGTCTACATCCTCGACCCTTGGTTCGCCGGCTCCTCCAATGTGGGCATCAACAGGTGGCGGTGAGTCAGAAGCCCGTGGGAAATTGGTTTCGGGGTTTGATGAATCGGGCGTTAAGGAATTATATGCGATCGGCCAAATCTGAGAATTTAGACCTAGGACTGCCTTGCTTATACCGTTTAAGAATTGTAGGTGCTTTAAGTATTAAGTAGAATTGACTTAATAGTTCCTGGCCGGAGAGTACTGACGACGTAGGACCTTGGCCTTCGTCGGTAAGTTAGTATCTCACCGCGCTAATGGGAAATCTTCCCCTCGTTTTGTGAATTCTTAGCGGTGGAGTTAAAGAAACACCCTGCTAGTCCTTAGAGGCCTGGGGATTGATTCTCTTGGCCTGTTGTAGCATTCGTAAAGGATTGTGGTCTTTAATGTTTACGTTTGTGTATGTCTAGGTAACTCGTAGTATGGAGAAAAATCATTCATTCAGTACAGTCGGCTCCAAATCCAGTTTTCTTCCACCTTGAGGTTACTGTAGGAAAAGCAAGGGAAATAGCATTATCTGGTTTCTCTTTGCTCAACTCTCTCTGAACTCCTCCTTGTGGTTGACTAGACAAAGCACAGTTTTTCTTTGTAGGCAAAGTATACTCTTTCTAGGGATCAGAGCACTGGAAAAAATCTGAATGACGCTTTATTATCTTTTCCTGAAATACCAGGCTGGATGATTGTTGGGCCCCCTGGTGGAAATGAAAGCATTAGTTCAACAGATAGATTATTGATCACTTACTACATGCCAGGCACCGATTTAAGTGCCAGGGATGTAGCAGTGAATGAAACAGACAGAAAGTCTTGTCCTCTTCCAAATTTATGTCTCAGGAAGTAAAATATATAGTATTTTAGGCGGTGATAAGTGCTGTGGAGAAAAATAGAGCAGAGAAAAGGGATAAGGAATACAAGGGTAGGGGTGGGGTTGTAATTTCAAATATGATAATCAGGGGCAAAGTCAGAGAAGGTGACAGTTGAGCAGACTTGCAGGCAGATGTCTAGAGGAAGAGCATACCAGGCAAAAGGAACAATAAGGGAAAAGGCTGTGAGGTGAAAATGTACTTGACCTTTGGAAGGAACAGCAGAGGAAGCCAGGCAGTAGGACTGGAGCAGAATAAGAGGGAAAAGTAGTAGGTGATGAGATCAGAGTTGTAATAGGGCCATATTTGAATAGAGCTTTATAAGCAATTATCAGGATTTGGGCTTTTACTCAGAGTGAAGTGGGAATAATTGCAGGATTATGAACAGAGAAGTGATGTGATCTGACTTAAGTTTGTAAAAATTTGGGTGGTTGTAGTTCTGAGTACAAACTGAATTGGGGAGTAGAGGTGGACAAGAAGCAGGAAGACCATTAAGAGGTTATTGCATTCATCCAGGTAAGAGATGATAATGGCTTGGACCATAATGATAATGGTGAAAGTGGTGAGAAGTAGTCAGATGCTAGTTATATTCTGAAGGCAGAATACATAGTCTTTGTTGGCAGTTTGGATATATGGTATAAGAGAACAAAAAAGAGTTAGGAATGATTTCAAAATTTTTGGCTTGAGGAACTAGAAGAATGGAGCTACACTTTGCTAAGAAAGTGAAGTCAGTTGGAGAAGCCAATTGGAGTTCTCTTTTGCTTCGTTGAGATTTTTTTTTACACATTTAAGAGGAGATAGCAAATAGACAGTTGGATATATCTGTAGGTCAGGATGGAGATCCAGGCAGGAGGTATAAATTGGAGATATCAGTTTATAGATAATATACAAAGCCGTTTGTTCATCCATTTATTGAACAAATATTTGTCAAACATCTACTACGTGCCAGGCACTATTTTAGGTGTTGGGGGTTCAGCATTAAAAAAAAATAGCTGAAAATCCCAATGAAAATGGTTGAAGCTACATTTTAGTGGAGCCATGAGAAGACTGTATATGAACATTAAGAAACTGAGCGTAGATAAAAAGAGAGGTGCTAATGTGTATCTTAAACTTATAATTCAGAAAAAATTTTTAATGAACAGATTACTATTAGTGTTTAAATTTCAAGATGTTCATTACTCAGTTGAAGCTATCATATGTAAAGTCTTTTTACTTCTCAGTAACCAAATCTATAAATGTGCCTACATTCTTTATGCTTCCTTCTAGCGTGTGATTTCAATGTAAGAGGTATTGCTGCCCGTACTCAAAAACATTTCCTTCGTCTGTATTCCATTTCAAAGACTTTGCTCATTTTTGATTAGTCTCACCTTTTCTTCAACTTCATCCAGTCAACATTTAAACATGCTTTAAGACCAAGCTCTGTAAAACAAACGAAAAACCCCTGTAACAACAAAGGAACAAAACCTATCCTTGACTGTGTTCCTCTTGCAACTATGCATCTCAGTTCCTTTGTAGCCAGACTTCTTGAACCAGACATCTAATAACTGGCTGACTTCACTTCTTTATCATCTACTCACCCTTGAATCTACTCCGAACTATGCAGTCTCCATCCCCACTAACTCTATCAAAGCTGTTTTCATCCATAGGATACTTTTAAACTTTTCACTCCTTGACATTTTTTGCAGTGTTTGACACATGTGACCACACCTTCTTCTTCCCTTGGCTTTAGTTAAAGGACCCTCCTTTGTTTTTCTGCCAGAACTCGACTTCTCTTTTTCTGTTAAGCTGCCAAATACCCCTTAAGTCTGTGATCTCCACCCTCTTTTCATTTTACACATTCCTGGGCAATCTCATCTTTTCTCATAAAGTTAGTTACCATCTATGTGCCCAGAATTCTCAAATCATTGTCTTCAACCCAGATCTCTCCTGATCCCCAGATATGTGTATGTGTTTGTACATATATGTGTATCCTATATATCCGTCTGCCCATTTGAATGTATTACCTTAAACTCAACTTGTTCAAAACAGAGTTCGTGATCTCCCTTGTCTGTTGCTCAAAAATAAACAAAAAAACCTAAACTGACTTTTCCTGTTTCCTGTCTTCATAGTGATACTACCATTTACCCAGTTTTTCAAACAATTTACAGGTTAGATTAATTATGTATTTATTTATTCAACAAATATTTGAGTCCCTACTGTGTGCCAGTCACTTTGCTAATTTCTGTGAGTAAAATGACAGTCAACAGATAATTTCTCTGCCCTCAGGGAGTTTATGGTGCAGAGGAGGATTTATTCAGAAATAAAATAATTAACAGAAATATATTATTCTCTCTCCATTGCCACTTTAGCCCATATTACCATTTTCTTTTGCCTAGTTTACTTGATTAGCTTACAAATCGTTGTTCCCCCTGCCCTTCTCTAATTCATTCTCTACACAGCAACCAGGGTGGTCTTTTTAAATTGCAAATCTGGTCAATCATTTATGCTTTAAAACCCTGTAGTGACATTTCTTTATCCTTGGGTTAAAGTTCAAAAAACCGTAGCATGGTTTAAAATCCTTGTGTAATCTGGCTGTCCACTTCTTTTTCCAGTCTTGGTCAATTGTTTCACTGAGGCATTTGAGCTGAGCCTTGAAGTATGAAATGGATCTTAATAAGCAAAGAAAGGAGGGAAGGGAATTCCAAGCAGAGGGGAAGAAAGTTCCAGACTGAAAGAATAGCATAAGGAAAGGAAGGCACAGTAGTCTGATACTGGTGGAGGAGGCTGGTGTAGCTGAATCATATGGTATATGAAAAGATAGGTGGTGGTGTTTAGTACTCTTTTGTTTGCTAGTTGGTTGCCTGAGTCAAACAGGCTTAAGCAAAAAGAGAGTTTACTTGCAGTTGTAGTTGAACAATCCAAGGGAAACTGGCTTCAGACATGTGTTGGTGCTAGGGCTCAAAAGACATCACCAGGATCAAATTTCTCTCTTTGCATCTCTGGACTTCACTTACTATGCCTTGGCTTCTCAGACAGGCTGTCCTCTGGTGGTAAAATATAGCAATAACAATAGCAATTACAGCAATAAAAAGAATATGCCTCTGTCGTAAAGTCTCAACAAAAGTCTTATGGCACTTCAGTGAGCCTTTAGAAGCCAATTTCTGAACATCATTGTGAGCCTCTGATTGTCTTAGCTGGAGTTGTATGCCTCACAAATGGAATCAGCTCAACTGGACTGAAGTAACTGATGTAGAATGAGTGGAAAGTAGGTGGATATTCCAAAACAACAGATGCCTGTTATATAAGAACTCTTATCAGAAAGTGGGTACAATTCAGAAAAGCTTTGACCCCTGTTGGAGGAAGCATAATTTTGACAGCTGAGTGAATGATATGAGAGAGACAAGATACCAATTTGGAAACTTTATCAACAGTTCAGGTGAAAGATATATGGGCTTGAACTAGGGAAAAATCGATGAGGAAGGGAAATACTCCAGAGAGAGGTTGTAGAGGTACAGTGGATAGCTTAGGTGACTTCCTGGAAAAGGCAGTTTTATAGGGGAGGAGAGTGAGGGAGAGTGTAGAAGGTAAGATTTCATGCTTTGTGCTGTGGATATGGGAATAATTCCTATGTAAGTAAT
>NW_007726318.1:133804-141302 GCF_000696425.1 Galeopterus variegatus | reverse complement strand
GTAGAAGGTAAGATTTCATGCTTTGTGCTGTGGATATGGGAATAATTCCTATGTAAGTAATAGATGAAACATGACTGGGTAAGACTGGATAGAATAAGGCCCAAACAAAACCTTGGTGAATACTGTGTCTAAGATGAGTAGGAACCAGTGAAGGAGATGGAGGAGAATCAATCAGAGAGGTAGAAGAGGAACCAGGAGAGTGCCATATCATGGAAACTGAATATGGCAAGAATTTTTTTGTATTGTTCTAGAGAAGGCAGGTTAGGATGAGTTTCGACAGTTATGCAAGAAAAATGATCAAAGACTTGGAAGTGGACGAAGGAAATTACTGCAAATGTGGAATGATAGACATTGTCTGGAGGACCCTCCAGGAATTACATGATTCTGATTGAGGAATATGCACCTTTGTCTTTGGTTGACTAGGCTGTTCTACAACTCTGTAAAAAGGGATAAAAATTAAGTTGTAGAAAACTGATAGCAGTACAAATGTTTCCTGCCCATAGCAGTGCAAATCTTTGCCATATATTCATTTCATATTTGTATGAGCATCATGGTTTTACTGTTTTGAAAATTATACTTAAACTGTTACAAAGCCCTTTGGTAAACCTTGAGAGAGCACTTCAATGTAGTTGTAAGGATAGAAATCAGATTGTATAGCATGTTACCAAAAGTGAGGCTGGTGAGGGGGAGGAGTGGGAGATGATTAAAAGTTGGAATGTGAGGAGGGGAGGGTTTTTATGGGAGAGGTAAGAAATGAGCTGGAGGTGTAGATTCTGGACAGGCTGAGAAAAAGTAAATTTGGGCAAGTCACCAGTCTTATAGTCAAGACTGAGCATAGTGGATTCACAGGATGATAAATAAAAAATAAGGTGTATAGATAAGGCAAGGCCTGTGTGTGGAGTTCTTTGAATGACAGACTAAAGTGAGTTTAGAACATCTGGCTATACTAGGTTCTGATCCCTGCTTTCCTACTACTTTTTTACTTTTTAAAAACTTTTTCTTAATTTCCTACTACTTTCTTACGATTACTGCTTTCCTACTACTGAGAAGTTGGACCTAAGCTTGGGTGTTATTCGCCCTTCATTTATTCATTCAGGAAGCATTCGGTGTGAGCCTGTTATCTGCCAGGCATGGTGCAAGGCATTGGGGAAACAAAGATAAAGGTCATGGTTCTTGTCCATAAGGGAACTTTCACACCACAAAAGGACAAATTATTAGAATATAAAACGTTAAATATGACTGCTATAGAAATAGGCAAAGACAATTGTCGGAGCACAAAGGAGAGACTATTCTAGAGAAGTGGGAAAAGGGTATATATAGGTAGTGGGTGTGCGCTGGGGATGTGTGTGTGTGTGTGTGTGTGTGTGTGTGTGTGTTGGTGAGGGAGGTGTGCAATACCAGTTTGAGAGAGGATGAGTTCCAGAAAGTTCTAAAATGCTTTTTGATGAAGGAGATTAATTAGTAAGTGTCTTCACATGAAAAGAGAGAACCTAAAAAAAACAACAAACCTCTCTTATGTGATACCATTGGGACCTGCAGTTAGTTATTTGAAAAAGGTAATCGTGGGCCGGCCCGTGGCTCACTTGGGAGAGTGTGGTGCTGATAACACCAAGGCCACGGGTTCGGATCCCATATACGGATGGCCGGTTCGCTCACTGGCTAAGGGTGGTGCAGACATCACCAAGTCAAGGGTTAAGATCCCCTTACCGGTCATCTTTAAAAAAAAAAAAAAAAAAAGAAAAAGGTAATCGTAAGCTCAATTGGTAAGCCTGGTGTTATAGCACCAAGGGTTTGGATCCCCGTACTGGCTACCCCCCCCCCGCCCCTAAAAAAGGGTAATTATAAAAAACAACACATTCAAAAATGTACATTAGTTTGATCATTTTTGATGTGGGGCTTAATTCCAGGTCTCAGTTCTCCTTCTCACTTCTTTATGCACATTTACTCCTTAGATGATCCATCTAACTAAATATCTTAATGACATTTGTATTTTTATTAGTTTTGCTGTTTTAAGTGATACAGCCCAGGAGGAATTAAAAGGCTGTAGAATGATTAATATTAAATTACTGTGCTATATAATGTTTATGTATTAGAGAATGTGCTGGCCAAGGCTTTTATTGGTATTAACATGTAATGGGTAGTCAGATTCTAATTTTGAGTTAAAATACATTTTTTATTATAGCATTTAGTGTTAATATTTTTTGTAATGAGGGCCATAATTTTGGGTGATGTAGTAGGAGTAGAAAGGAAAGATTGAATGAAAGGGAGATGCTAAAAAGGAAAAATCATCAGGGTTTGATGACACATATAGAAGGTTTTGGAAAAGGAGGAGTCAGAGATTATTCTAAGTTTTGAGATCCCAGGAAAGGAGATATAATAAAGTCAGAAGGAGCTAGTTTGGGAATTGGGATGATAAGTTTGGATTTAGGTGTATTGAGATTAGCAAACTTCTTATGTAAAGGGCCAGATGATAAATATCTTAGACGTCACAGTGCATACAGTCTCTGTCTGAGCTACCCAACTCTCTTGCTTATAAAATGAAGCAAATTAGCATGTCTGTGTTTCAGTAATAAAGCTTTATTTACAGAGTAGGCAGTAAGTTGGATTGGCCGATAGTTTGCTGACCCTCAGCTATATATAAACAACCAATTAGGAAATAAAATAGGAAGAAAAATCCTATGTATAATAGCAACAAAGAGAGGTACAACAACCCAGAGATGATGTGAATTCAGATACAAAGAGAACAGTGATTGGATCTTATTTTCCACCCAAACTTTTATTCTCAGATAAAAGGATGAGGGAGGTTTGTAATAGTTATGAAGTGACTGCCTTATGGCCCATGGGACTTCCTCAGTTGAGAACTTTCTTTCAAGGATTCAGCAGAGTACAGTTTGAAGTGTTCTGGTGAAAGGAGGAAGCAAACCTGTAAGTTACCATTCAGTGAGTTTCAAAGTTTTAGCCTTATCACAGACTATTGCTCATCTTAATCTTCCTCTCCCCTATACTTTTCCAACACCTCCCTCCCCACATTAATCTGTAGTCTGGTATCTTCCAGTATAGATTCTTGTCATTTTCTCCTAGTCACAGAGGCCTCAGGAAGTTCATTTTAAGGTGTCTCAGATTTAAAATGTAAAAAACCATTTATTCTTATTATTCTTAAACTAGTAGAAGAAAACGGAGGGTAAAAAAAGAAAACTGAGAAGGAATGTTTAAAAAAAAATACCTTTGAAGTAGGGAAGGTCTTTCTAGCATGCAATCCTGAAACAAAAAAGAAAAGATTGGGAAATTCAACTAGATAATCATATAAAAGTTGCATATCCCTACATGATATATGATATATATGAAATATATATGATATAGGAAAACTATATATGAAATAGATGATAGAGAAGATATAGGAAATCTAAAAGAATCTATATATGATATAAAAATAAATATATATATTAAATATAAAATAAATATATATATTAAATATATATAAAAATATATATCATATAAAAATAAAATCTAAAAAAACCTGTATAAATGATAATATATAAAAATATATATCATATAAAAATAAAATCTAAAAAAACCTGTATAAATGATAACTTAGCATGATGTCTTTAAATTTTCTATATCATTTATACAGGTTTTTTTAGATTTTATTTTTATATGATATATATTTTTATATATATATAATATATATATATATATTATATATATATAAAAATATATATCATATAAAAATAAAATCTAAAAAAACCTGTATAAATGATATAGAAAATTTAAAGACATCATGCTAAGTGATCAAAGGCAGTATGTATGATAAAAGTCTGGTTTCCTTAATATATAAAGTCCTCCTGTACATCAGTGAACCATGAATTATAGTAGATTATACCTTTTGGGGTTTTTTGTTCTTTTGGGGGTTTTTTTTGACCAGTAAGGGGATCGCAACCCTCGGCACAGTGTGGTCTGCACCATGCTCAGCCAGTGAGTGTACCGGCCATCCCTGTATAGGATCCAAACCCATGGCCTCGGCGCTACCAGCGCCGCACTCTCCTGAGTGAGCCACAGGGCCGGCCCAAATTATACGTTTTGTTAATTTAGAGTCTGTACTGTAGGCCAGTGGTTGGCAACTTTTTCCTAAAGGGTTAGACAGTAAATGTTTTAGACGTTATGAACTACACGTAGGGACTCCGACTTATATTTTCCTTCTTATTATTTTATACAACCCTTTAAAAATGTGAAAGCCATTCTTACCTTGTGGCTCATACAGAAACAAGCCATGGGTCAGATTTGTCCTGTGGCTCATAACTTACAAACCCCTCTGTAGGATATTACCTATTTTGTTTACTTAGTACTTTTTTTTCTTTGATGTCTTTATGGTGAACTTTTTTGTATCATTTTGTTTTCAACCTTTCTGGAGCCTTTATTGTAGGTAGAGGTCTCTTCTAAACAGCATGCATATATATATATCAATATCTATCTATCTATCTATCTATCTATATATATATATATATATAATTTGTATAATTGTTAATTGGTCATTGGTCTGATAGTTCTTGTTTTTTAATTGAAACCTTTATTTAGCCTTTTTACATTTGTTGTAATTACCAAAGTATTTGGATTTATATCTGTCATCTTATTTTGTGGTCTTTTTTGGTGCTTCCTACTCTATTTCTTTGTCTTCCTTTCTTTAAAATTCTATTTTTTAAATTTCATTAATTTCTTTCTACTAGCTTAAAAATTACATGTTATTTTAACTGTCTTTTTAGTGGTTACCCTAGAAATTATCAGAGGCACACTGATCAATATCAAAAGTTAATCAATAACTTTGTCCCTTTATTGGATAATGCAAGGCCCTTAAAACACTTAAACTCTAATTACATGTTAGATTTATATATTCTAATTCTGATCTTATTATATTAAAAAATACATTAGTATTGTTGTTTTATAAGGCCAATGTTTACTTACCCCATGTATTTACTACTTTCTATGTTCTTTATGCCTCCTAGTGTCTCAAACCTTCCAGTTGAATCACTTTTCTTTTATCTCAAACATATCTTTTACAATTTTCTATAGTGAAGGACTGCTAAGGGCAAACTCTCTCAAGTTTAATTTGTCTGAAGATACTGTCCTTGTTTACACTGGGTATAGAATTCTAGGTCAAAGCTGGCTGGTTAGCTCAGTTGGTTGGCGTATGGTGCTGATAGCATCAAGGTCTGGGCTTGGATCTCTGTACTGGCCAGCCAAAAAATATTCTAGGTTGACAGAACTATTTTTTTTTCAGCATATTGGAGTATAGTAATAACTGTTACTCCCACTATTACTTTTTTGAGGGTAATATCTTGTTTCTTTTGTCTAATTTTAAGTCTTCTCTTTCTCTGACATGTTCTACAGTTTTTCACTGATGAATCTAGGTGTGAGTTTCTTTTTATTTATTCCTCTTGGATTTGTTAGTTTCCTTGAACCTGTATGTTAGTATCTTTCATCAGTTCTGAAAACGTGTCAGCTGTTCTTTTTCAAATATTGACCCTACCTTGTTCTCTTTTCTCCTTTTGGAAATCCATTTGAACACGGGGTAAACGATTTTACTGAATTCTTCATGTCTTATTTCTCCTTCATATTTTCCATCTCTGTTTGGCTCTCTGTACGTCATTTTGTAAAGTTTCTTTTTTATCAGCTTTCTATTTCATAAATTTACTTAACTATATTCTTTTATTTCACTTATTATATTTTTCATATGTAGAGGTTCTCTTTGGTTCTTTTTCAAATCTGTGATTTTTTATTCCTTAGACTTTTTATTTTTTTGCTTGCTTGCTTGCTTGATTTTGCTTATTTTTTACTTTAAAATTATAAATTAAATTATATTGGCTCTACCTTCAAAATATGTCCAAGCTCAGACTGTGTCTCATGCCTCCGTATTAATTACCTTGGTCTAAGCCACCACCTAGAATAGTTAGCTTCCTTTTAGGTTCTCTGGTTCTCCCTTTCCTTCCTTCATCCTATTATGATCCTTCATAATCATAAATAGGATCAATACTAGTGGCTTACATCTCAGAGTAAAAGGCAAAGCCCTTACTGTAGTTTACAAAATGTCACATGAACTAGAACTTGGTGACTTTCTAACCTAATCTCTTACCTCTCTTCCTTTCACTCTCTGTGCTGTTGCCATACTGATTTCTTGAGTATTCTTTCTAAAGTGCTATGCATATTCTTCATCTGGGTTATACATTTGCTGTTCCTTCTGCACAGAATGTTTTTCTACCGGCATGGCTTGCTCCTCCATTTTCCTTCAGGTCTCCGCACAAATGTTCCCTTATCACTGAGGATTTTCCTGACTGTCACATATAAAATAACAGTCTCTATTCCTTTATTCTTTAAGATCCCTATTCCCTCTTTAACATTGCATTATTTGCTTATTACCATCTGAGCAAGTTACATTTTTGTTTCTGTATTATTCTGTTCACTCCTTCCCCCACTATAATGTAAGCTACAAATGGCAGGAATTTTGTCTTTTAAAAAAATTTTCCTCTGAATCTCTAACATCTAGCACAGTCCCTAGTACATAATAGGTTCTCAATAAATATTTGTAGAATAAATTAATTACATAGTATTGTTCAAAAGACTGCCGTTGTGGTGAGGAAGTGCTGTCATTTTGGGAAAGAGTCACAAATCTAATTATATTAGAATACTGTGATTCACCTTCTATGGACTTCTTGATTTCTTTCTTTTTTTTTTTCATTAGCATTCTTATCAGGTTACCATTGGAAAAATCTCTGCCAAACTTGGGATAGTTGTTTGCAATTTATATTATAGATCACAAAAATCAGAATAATTTTCAGCAGCTTTGAATAAATTTTTTTGAGAATTTCTTTTAGGCTATTTAACTACAGAAAATGATTATTTATAGTGTTAAGACAGTTGGCCTTTTACAAATGTTTAACAGATTTTTATTTAATTCCATGTAAGTCTCCTAAAGCTCCCAAACAGATCATCTACCTCATTTTGCCTCTCCTTTTGGGGTCACAATACAGTGCTCTTTAAAAATAGACAAAGATCAATAAGAGGCCTAGGTTAAAAATACTTCTGTGTGATTTTTGAGATCATTTTATGCTGTTATCACAAAGTGAAATGCTGTGATAGTGAAAGGATCAGATAGTGATATGGATCAGATATCATCTTTGTGAAACTTTATGGGCCTCCCTTGACAGATTTATTGACTCCTCTATGTTTCTTTAGTGTCATGAACTTTAATAATGCAGTTTGATAAGTAATATATAATTTATTTTCATATCTTATTTTTATTAAGGTTGGGAGACTTCAAGGATGGGAATCTATATCTATCTGTTTGTTTATTTATCTATCTTTAAAGCTCTATTGAGTGTATTCATTTTTGTGTCTCAAGAAAATGCCCAAATGTTGATTGAAATAATGAGTGAATGAAAGTGCTTCAGATATGCTTTTCTGCATTTTATTAGTCACTAATAATTTACCATAAAAAGATCATAAAAGC
>NW_007726318.1:113804-133127 GCF_000696425.1 Galeopterus variegatus | reverse complement strand
AGATATGCTTTTCTGCATTTTATTAGTCACTAATAATTTACCATAAAAAGATCATAAAAGCAGAGATAAACTGCAAAGATAGTGGAAATTAATACAGGTCTATTTTCTACCTAAATAGGATAATATGGCTAACACAGTTAGCTCATTAAGTACACTTCAGTTGTTTCTGGTTTTTTTTGCTACATAGAATATATTTTTCATATAATTGTATAACATCTGTATGGTTAGAGAATATTTCTTATTTTCAGATGTGCAAACATATGCAATTGGAATTTGTTTGTAGTCCATGACAGGTGTGGACTCCTCTTGTTTTGAGTTTTTAAAATGTTTCTCTCCTTTTCTTTTTTCAAACCATTGAAAGCTACATCGTATTAGTGCTTCTCCTAATTGGATTTTTTTCATTCTTCCGTCATTCTTTTTTTGTTTAGATCCCTCACCCTGACCTCCTGTTGACCCTCATCATCTAAGTGGCTGGATCCCTTCTATCCTGCCCTTCCTTTCTTTCCTTTCCATTCCACCTTTTTTTTATTTCATGCTCCCTCCTTCTTTCCTTCCTGATTGACATCCACACATCCTCTGTCCTTTCTAAGATTGGTTAGTCTGTTCTTCCAAGTCTGATTGGTCCATCATCCTTACACAGTCCATCTTACAAAAGTCTATCCTTTCTGTCAAACTTTCTTTCTTACTATGTCTCTCCCTTTTTTCATGCCATCTCCTTTCCCACTTCCCTTCTTCCAAACTTCTGTCCTTTTGCCATCTTTCTGCCCATCTTTCTCCTCTCCATCCTCCCATTTTTTCCAGCTTTTCGTCTTCTCTTTTCATTCTTCCTATTTTCTTTTAGAAAGATTGCTTCCTCTAGTTCTTACTCTGTGTGTCTCCCCCACTGCCTTATATTGCAACCATCCCTTTTTCCTTATCTGCTTATTTCTTTAAGTGCCTTCATTCTGCAACTCTTTTTCTTTTTTTCTTACATTCATCTGTCATTCCATTTATACTTCCTCTCATAGCTATTAGTACCATTTATACAGTGAATCCCAAATTTATATCTGCTATGCAGATGTCTATTCCAGAGTTATATACATTATTTAATAATTAACAACTTACTTGGATATCTAGTAGACTCCTCAAACTGAATATATGTAAAACTGAACTCCTGGGCATTTCTGCTTTGGGAAATGGCTGATTCGTTTGTCTCAGACCAACTTAACTGCTAAAAATTCCTAGACAAGCTGACAAACTATTTTCTTAAATATCTTTGACATCATCAGAGAGTTACAAAGATAGTAAGAGTCTGTGGGGCTGAGATCTGGAAGAAGAAGAAAACGAAGAGAATTGAGCTTGACATTTGATACTGCTTTTTCCTTAATGCAGAAGTCAATTCTGAAAATTAAATGGTGACTAAGAGGCTGAGCAGAATTTCAGCAGTCTCATTGGGCTGGAAGAAAAAAAATAAGAGTTCAAAGCCTGCCAAGGAAGAAGATTCCTGGACTACTTGCAACTTTTTGTTGGGACTCTTGAAAGGCAATTTCCTAGGAGTAGGGGAATAAAACATCCTGTATAACCACTGAGGTCCAGTTAAATCAGCTTAATACTTGATTGATTGATGGTATTGTACCATATTTTAGAAGCCTGCTACAAGCAAATGTTAATATTCTGTAAAAGAAGATATCTGTTGTTTTTTATACATAGTGCCTGGAACTCAGTCAAAAATTACCAGTCATTCTAAAAGTCAAGAAATGACTGAAACCAAAAGGAAAAAAAAAATTATACCCATAGGAGGTCCAGACATTAGAGTTATCAGTCATGTACTTTAAAACAATTGTGGTAAATATTTTCAAAAAATTGGATAAGACAGGGAATTTTGGCAGAGAGCTATAAATATAACAAAATGAGACTATTACAAATGGAAAATACAGTAGCTAAAATTAGTAAGTCAATGAATTGGTTAATCACAAGATTAGATATAGCTAAGGAAATAATTAGTGAACTGCCAGATACTTCAGAAAAAAATAGCCAGACTCTGAAGCACAGAGAGGCAATAGGATAGAAAATACAGAAAAGAGCACGAGAGACATAGGGACATGGTAAAGGGGTCTAGCATATTCATATTGAATCCCAGAAGGAAAGGAAAGATACTTATCCAGAATCTGCAGATCAGATATGAAGGAAATTCTAGAAGGAGCTTGTCAGGCAAAGAGATACAGAAAAATATGAAGAGCAATGGCAACTGAGTACAGTCATCCCTTGATATCCATGGTGAATTGATTGCAGGACCAATCACGGATGCCTAAATCTACAGATGCTCAAGTCCCTATATAAAATGGCATAGTACTTGTATAACCTACACACATCCTCCCATATACTTTAAATAATCTCTAGATTACTTATAATACCTCATTCAATATAAATGCTATATAAATAGTTATTATATTGTTTTAAATAGTTTTATTGTTTTATACTTTTTAATTTATTTTTTTCAGATATTTTTGATCTGCTGTTGGTTGCATCTGCACATGCACAACCCATAGGTATGTAGGGCAAACAGTTTATGGGTAAATATGAATGGATACTAACTGTTCAAAGCAATAGTAATTACACACACACAAACACACACACAGAGAAGCATACTTCAAAAAGTTCTTGGAAAAATAGAATTACAAGATAATATGAATATTTCCATAAACTTTTTTAAGGACCCTCACACACACACACACACAAACACAAACAATTGTACCAAATTTGGTGCACTGGGTTGAATGGCCACCCAAAGTTATTGAAACTTAATCCCCACTGTAACTGTTGAGGGTGGGAAATCCTATTGTGGTAATTGAAAGGTGGGGCCTTGAAGAGGTGATTAGATTATGAGGACCATGCCCTAGTGAATGGGTTAATCTATTTGATGGTGTAAGGGCAGTCATGGGCAGGGTTCTGAGGATTTTAAAAGGAAGGTGCATGAGGAGCTCTCTCTGCTCTGCCATTTCTACCATGTGACACCCTGCATTGCTATAGAGTCTCACCAGGTGTATTCCCTGGACTTTGAACTTCCCAACCTCTGAGTCTGTAAGCAATAAATTTTGTTTTCTTTATAAATTACCTAGTTCTAGGTATTTTGTTATAAGCAACAGAGATGGGCTAATAGAGAAGATTGGTACCAGAGAAGTGGGGTGTTACTTATAACAGATACCTGAAAATGTGGAAGCAGCTCTGAAACTGGATAATGGGGAAAGGCTAGAAGAATCTGAAGGAGCAGGCTTTAAAAAGCCTAGCTGCTGGTGGGAGTCTAGAAGACAAGAAAACCAGGGAAAATTTGGAACTTCTTAGAGACTGGTTAAATGCTGGTGAGCAGAATGCTGGTAGAAATATTGACAGTAAAGGCCATTCTGAGAAGATCTCAGATATAAATAAGAAGGGATTTATTGGAAACTAGGGTAGAAATCACCCTTGCTATGAACTGGCAAGGAACTTGGCTGCATTCTGTTTATGCCCAAAAGTTTTATGGAATGTGGAACTTCAAGGTGCTGACCCAGGGTATTTGGTGGAAGAAATTCCTAAGCAGCAAAGCATTCCAGAAGATACGTGGCTGTTTGCAATAGCTTATGCTGAGTTATGGGAGAAAAGGCATAATGTAAAAATTCTAAAGAAAGCAGAGGGCAAAAAGTTGGAAAATTTCAGCCTGGCCATGAAAACAAGGGTGTCAGCCCAGTGACTGTTTACTAAGGAGATTAGTACAGCAGAAAAGAATTATCAAAAGAAGGGGGAAAAGACCTTGAAGGCATTTCAGAGATCTTCAAGGCTGCTTCTTCCATTACAGGCCCAGAGGCCTCGGGAGATAGAATGGTCTCAGGGAACAGGCCTGAGGTATCCTCCACAGGCTCACTTCCCAGGGCCACTTCAGGAAGCTTCTTATAGCACAGCTTCTCCAGCTGTGGCTAAATTGGCCTCATGTGTGGCTGGACCTGCAGCTTTGGAAAGATACAAGCCAGAAGCCTTTGCAGCATCCCTGTGATGTTAAGTTGGCAGTCTCACAGAATGCCAGAGCTGTGGAGGCTTGGGAGCCTCTACCCAGATTTCAAAGGATATATGGAAAAGCCTGGGAACCCAGGAAGAGATCTGTTTTGGAGAAGTGGAGTCACCACATAGAACTTTCACTAGAGCAATGCCAAGTGGAAATGTGGGGTTGGAGTTGCAGCACGAAAACCCCACCAGTGCCATGCCTAGTGGAGCTGTGAGAGAGGGACCACCATGGCAACCCCAGACATGTAGAGCTACCAGCATGCAACACCAGCCTTGGGAGAGTTAAAGCGTTTGCTGGAGACTAGGAAAGCCATAGGATTGGGATTGCCGAAGGACACGGGGACCCAACCCCCACACCAGCATGCAGAAGACTCCAAACATGGCATCAAGGGACATGATTTGCCAGCTTTGAGATTTGATACCTGCCCTGATGGATTTCAGACTTGCTTAGGACCTGTTACCCCTTTTTTTTTGGCCTATTTTTCCCTTTTTGAATAGGAATATATACCCTCTGTTTGTCCCACCATTGTATCTTGGAAGTAGATAACTTGATTTCACAGATGGGATTTTGGATTTTTGAGTTGAAACAATTAAGACTTTGGGGATGAAATGAATGTATTTGTGTGAAAAGGACACGAGTGGTGGGCCAGAGCAGAATGCAGTGGATTGAATGGTCCCCACCCAAAGTCACTGAAGCTTAATCCCCACTGTTAACTGTACAGAGTGGGAAATCCTGTTATGCTTTATTGAAAAGTGGGGCCTTGAAGTGGTGATTAGATTGTGAGGAACATGCCCTAGTGAACGGGTTAATCCATTTGATGGTATAGTGGCAGTTATGGGCATGAGTCTGCGGGCTTTAAAAGGAGCATGCTGGAGGAGCTCTCTCTGCTCCGCCATTTCTGCCATGTGACACCTTGCATTGCTGTAGTGACACCTCACCAGATGTGTTCTCCGGGTTTTGTACTTCACAGCCTCTGAAACTGTAAGCAGTAAATTTTGTTTTCTTTATAAATTACCCAGTTCCACACATTTTGTTATAAGCAACAGAGATGGGCTAATACAGATGGGCAGGGTTTAAATGGAGTCAATATATTTTAAGGTCTTTGCACTGTTAGTGAGGCAGTAAGAGTACTAATTTATATTAGACTTTAAGAAGTCAAGGATATATGTTGTGATTTGTAGGTAGCCTCTCAAAGAACACTAAAAAAATTGTAACTAACAACCTAAGAATGGAAGAAAATGGCATAATAAAAATATTTGATTTAGAAGAAGGCAAGAAAGGGGACATAGAACAAGTGGAACAAATATTAAGATAGATAGACCTTATATGTGTTAGTATTATATTAACTATTAATGGACCACCTTCTCCAATGAACAAAGATTGTTAAAAAAACAGATAAAACCAACTATTAAATTGTGCTATATGAAATTACTGTTTTTACACATCTAAAACAGTTCAATATTAGCAATTTCAAGTGGTTCAACATAAATTATGCTGCTTATAAGAAATAGGCCTTAATTATGTGGATTAAGATAGGGTGAAATTAAAAGCATGGAGAAAGATATACCATGTGAACATTAATAGAAAGAAAGGTAATACGGCTTTACTAATATCAGATAAAGTAAAATTTAAAGCAAGAAACGTTATTATTAAATAATGAAAAAGAGGGACATTTTGGAATCACAATCTTTAAAATGGATAATCCTACAGGAAGATAGAGCAATTCTTAATTTGTAAGTATAAAATATAGCCTTAAAATAAAGCCAAAACTGATAGAAGTAAAGGGAGAAATATACAAATATATAGTCATACAGGGAAATATTAATACATGTCTTTCTTTCTATTATTGAAGCAATATGGTTAACAACCTTGACTTAGTTTGTATACTAGAGCGTTTTACCCAACACCTGCAGGATATACATTCTTTTCAAGTGCACATTGAAAATTTAACAAATTTGGGCCGGCCCGGTGGCGCACTGGATAGTGCGCTGCTTGGGAAGCGCGGCAGCGCTCCCGTCCGAGGGTTCGGATCCCACGTACAGACCGGCTCCCGCTCACTGGCTGAGCGAGGCGCGGGAGCAACGCCGAGGCTTGCGATCCCGTTGCCGGTCCCCGGTCCGGTACGGGGGCAACACTGAGGGTTGCGATCCGTTGCCGGACACGGAAAAAAGACAAAAAAAAAAAAAAAGAAAAAGAAAATTTAACAAATTTAATTGTATCCCAGGTCTCATCAAATTTTAAAACATTGTAATAACAGAGAATATGTTTTTTGACTACAATGGAATAAGCTAGGAATTAATAACAAAAATATAATTAACGAATCTCCAAATGTTGATAATTAAACATTATTCTTATAAATAACCTATGGGCCAAAGAAGAAATTACAGAGGAAATTTGAAAATATTTTGAACTAAATGATTATAAAAATGACATATCAAAATTCATGAAATACATCTAAAGCAGTGTTTAGATGAACATTTATAGCCCTAAAAGGATATAGTTGAAAAAGAAAAACTGAAAAATCTGTGATCTAAGCATCCATGCCCAAAAAGTTGAAAAAAATCAGATAAAATAAACTCAAAGAAAGTAAAAGTTAAAAAAAAGAATAAAAATTAAAGTTGAACACTTCATTTTTACCTCTTAAACAGAATAAAACAAATAAAAAAATCCCCAAAACTGTTCATCCTGCATTCACCCATCTCAAAAAATAGAAATTCCATCCTGTTATGTGCTCTGAACTTGGAGTCAACTTTGACTCCTTTCTTTCTCTCCTACCTCACGTTTGATCAAGTGATCCAGTAGATTTTACCTTCAGAATATACCCAGAATCCAATTATTTCTCATTCTCTTCATTGATAGGCTGGTTTAAGCCATGATCATCTTTTACCAGGATAACTGCTTTAATTTCTTATTTGATCTTGTCTGTACCCTCACCTTAATTCTTCACACAACAGTCAAAATTACCCTGTAAAAACCTTCAAGTCGTTCTTCTGTTCCTGACCTTCCAGTTGCTTTCCATTTCTCTCAGCATAAAAACCAAAGCCTTTACAATGGCCAAGGAGACCCTAAATAATTTGCTTCCCCTACCTTATTCTTTACCCTCTTCCTATCCTTCACTGGGCTGCAACCAGTGGCCAACTTGCTGTTCCTCAGGCATGCATTGCATATATGGGCCTTTGCACTTGTTTCTTTTCCCAAATATCTACATGGCTTAATACTTCACTTCAGAAGGCTGTTAAGTATCACCTTATTAATGAAATCTTCTTTGATCAGTTCATAAAACAATGATCCCTTTCCCCCATACTTTTCCCCACTACACTATTTATTTTTCTCTAGTATATGCCTGGCACATAGACACTCAAGTATTTATTGCCAAGTGAATAAGTGCATGGATGGAACTGTTCTACATGGTATTACTACCATGATAGAGTAATACCAGTGTGGGGAAGAGCTTTCCAAACCTGTTTATTTCAGGATGCTGTAAATTCATCTATTTGTTTTGTTTTGTTTTTGGAAATAATTTTAGACTTACAGAAGAGTTGCAAAAATACTGCAGAGAGTTCCCATATAGTCTTCACCCAGAATCTCTTATTGTTAACACTATATAACCATAGTATAATTATCAAAATTAAGAAATTAACATTGGTACAATACTATTAACTAAACTACAGACTTTATTTGGATTTCACTAATTTTTCCACTTCCATCCCAAAATCCAACCGAGATTCTCCATTGCATTTAGGTGTCATGTCTCTGCACTCTCCTCTGATTAATGACAATTTCTCTCTTATTTCTGTCTTTCCTTATCTTTTATAGCCTTGAGACTTTTAAAAGTATGCATCAGGTATTTTATATGATGTTCCTCAATTTGGGTATATCTGGCATTTTGTTACAATTAGATTGAGGTTATGCATTTTGGAGGAAGAATACCACAGAGGTGATGTGCCCTTCTCATATCAGGGGACGTATGGTATCAGCATGTCTTATTACTAGCGATATTAACCTTGATCACATGGCTAATTTAGTGTCTGCCGGGTTTTTGCACTTTAATTACTATTTTTCCTTTGTAGTGAATATTTTGAGAGAGATACTTTGAGACTATGCAAATATTCTATTTTTTTTAAACTTTCAGCCATTAATTTTACTATTCATTAATAGATCTTCCCTGAAGCAATTATGTTCTAATCATGATTTTTCCATTTCATTCATTCCATATTTATTATATTGGAATTCTTCCATAATGAAGAGTTGTTTTTCTTCTTTCCCATTCATTTAATTTTTCAATCATTTATTTATAAAAGTACAGGGTCATTAGTGCTCGTTTTACTCTTTAGGTTTTAATTCATTACTATCACTGTTTATTTTGTTTAAATTTTTCCAGCTTAGTCACCCATTCTATTGTTTGACATGAACCCATCCTATTTTTCTTGAGCACTTCCTAAAGTAAGGAAGCACCATGAGACGCTTCAGCTCACCTTGTATTTTTCTTGCCCCAGCCCTGAAATCAGCCACTGCTCTGTTGAGCCTTGATTGTTCTTATTGGAGAAGGATATTTAGAAATCAAGGTCTGGGTGCCTGTCTCATCTTTTAGAGTTTTATTTTTCTTTTCCTGATACTCCTTTATTCCTACACTATGAAAGCATCTAAAAAACTTGAATTGTATGTAGAATAAAATTAACATTATTAGAAGAGAATTTTCTGATAGGAATATCAGAAAATCGACATATGTAGCTCTGCCATTTGCTTCTGTCCACATGTAGAACAAATTTTATTTAGTTCCATGTTCATCCTGTAAAGCCTAGATATTATACATGATTTTTGGCCTCTGGTGTCATAATGCAATAGTTTCTAAAAATACATGTGAAATAGTAAAAGTCCTAGATTTCAGATACTTTTATGTGATTTGGGGATTAGGGAGACAGAAATTACATAGCCTTATGCTAGTTTAAGTCAACCTTAGAAGGTAAAAGATAACTTCATGTAAAGAGTAGCTTAAGCTGCTGTCACAAAGTGCTGTGATAGTACTGAAATACCCTGTGAAATAGTAAAAGTCCTAGATTTCAGATACTTTTATGTGATTTGGGGATTAGGGAGACATAAATTACATAGCCTTATGCTAGTTTAAGTCAACCTTAGAAGGTAGAAGATAACTTCATGTAAAGAGTAGCTTAAGCTGCTGTCACAAAGTGCTGTGATAGTACTGAAATACCGCGATTAGTCATCATCTTTCTAAAACTTTAGAGATCTTCCTCAGCATGATTGCTTTTCTTTCATATATCCTTTAACATCAGGGATCTCAATAATACAATGCTTAAATGCTATGACAATAAATTTGCATATCTTAATCTCATTAAACTTTGGAGCTCCGGGGGCCGGCCCGGTGGCGCACTGCTACAGTGCGCCGCTTGGGAGCGCGGCGGCACTCCCGCCGAGGGTTCGGATCCCACATACAGACCGGCCGCTCACTGGCTGAGCGAGGAGCGGGGGCAACACCGAGGGTTGCGATCCCGTTGCCGGTCCCGGTCCGGTACGGGCATGACACTGAGGGTTGCAATCCGTTGCCGGTCACGAAAAAAGACAAAAAAATAAAAAAAATAAAAATAAACTTTGGAGCTCCAAGGACTGGAATTCTGGGGTTTTTTTTGTATCCTAAGTAGATGCCCAGATGTTGATTGTATAAATGAGAGAATGTACCTTAGAATATGTGGTTCTATGTTAGATAAAATAAATTCTTAGCCTCACCTCTTATGTTTGTCTCTCTAAGCATAGAACAGGTTCTGTCATATACTTTCATAGCACCCATAAACTCAAGAGATATTTGTCATTTTCAAAAATGAAATCAAGTGTGTGTAGGATGTGTTTGAGGTTCATGAGAGGTTCATAACTTATTAGTAATTAAATAAAATTGACCTTTTTTGGAAAAGGAAAATCACTTCAGATTTAGGATTGTAAAATTTTTATTTGTTTTGTCCTACCTCTCTTTTTAAAAAAAAAATTTTTATATTTACTTTATTGTTGTAAGAATGCTTAATGTAAGATGTACCTTTTTTTTTTTTAAAGATGACCGATAAGGGGATCTCAACCCTTGACTTGGTGTTGTCAGCACCACGCTCACCCAGTGAGCAAACCGGCCATCACTATATGGGATCCGAACCCGCGGCCTTGGTGTTATCAGCACCGCACTCTACCGAGTGAGCCACAGGCCGGCCCGTAAGATGTACCTTTCTGACAAATTTTTAGGTGTACAATATGGTATTGTTAACTATAGGCACAATGTTGTACAGCACATCTCTAGAAATTATTCATCTTGCATAATTGAAACTTTGGTACCCATTAATTAACTTCTTATTTCACCCCTCCTCTCAGCACCTGATAACCACTGTTCTATCTTTTCTCTGCTTCCATGAGTTTGACCATTTTAGGTACATCATATAATTGGAATCATGCAGTATTTGTCCTTCTTTAACTAACTTATTTCACTTAGCATGTCTTTAAGGCTTATCCATGTTGTCACATATTGAAGGATTTGCTTCTTTTTAAAGGCTGAATAATATTCCATTGTGTATGAGTGTGTGTGTGTATGTGTATGTATGTATGTATGTGTGTGTGTGTATATGTATATATGTCTGTGTGCGTGTGTGTGTGTATATATATATCACATTGTTGTTATCTATTCTTTTAATCATGAACATTTAAGTTGTTTCCACATCTTGGCTATTTTGAATAGTGCTGCAGTGAACACGGGAATACTACTATCTTTTGAGATCCTGACTTCAGTTATTTTGAATAAATACCCAGAATAGGATTGCTGAATTATGTGGTAGTTCTCTTTTTAATTTTTTGAGGAATCTCGATACTGTTTCTTATAGTGGCCACACGATTTTACATTCCCACCGCCAGTGTACTAGGGCTCCACTTTTTCCACATCCTTGCCAACACTTGTCTTTTGTGGGTTTTTTTTTATGGTAATATGAGGGTATTTGAACAAGTTTGTAAAAATAGAATTAAAAGATAATACAAATCTTTCCGTAAACTTTTTGAAGACCCCTTATAGCTGTCCTAACAGGTGTAAGGTGATATCTGATTGTGGTTTTGATGTGCATTTCCCTGATGATTAGTGATGCTGAGCAGTCTTTTCATATATCTGTTGGCCATTTGTATGTCTTCTTTGCAGAAACCCATTTTTTAACCAGGTTATTAGGTTTTTAACTGTTGAGCTGCAGGAGCTTCTTATATATTTTGGAAATTATACCCTTATCAGATAAATGATTTGCAAATATTTTCTCTCATTACATAGGTTGCCTTTTTACTCTGTTAATGGTTTCTTTTGCTGTGCAAAAACTTTTTAGTTTGATGTACTCTCACTTGTCAATTTTTGCTTTTGTTACCAGTGCCTTTGGTGTCATATCCATGAAATCCTTGACAGGACAAATGTCATGCTTACACCCTTTATTTTCTTCTACAATTTTACAGTTTCTTGTCATATATGTAAGTCTTTAATCTTTTTTTTTGGAGGGGGCAGCTGGCTAGTACAGGGATCCAAACCCTTGACGTTGGTGTCACCAACATCACACTCTAACCCACTGAGCTAACTGGCCAGCCCCTCTTTAATATGTTTTGAGTTGATTCTTGTGTATGGTGTAAGATGCAGGTCCTATTTCATTCCTTTGCATGTGGATATCATTTTCCTGCACCAGTTGCTAAGAGACTGTCCTTCCCACATGTTTATTCTTGTCACCTTTGTTGGAGAACATTTGGCCATGTATATGTGAATTTATTTCTGGGCTGTCTATTCTGTTCCATTGGTCTACATGTCTGTCTTTATACCAGTACCATACTGTTTTAGATACTGGAGCCTCGTAATGTATTTTGAAATCAGGAAGTGTGATGCCTCTAGCTTTGTTCTTCTTTAAAATTGATTTTGACTGTTTGGAGTCCTTTGTGGCACCATGAGAATTTAGGAAATTTTTTTTTTCTATTGGGATTTTGATAGGGATCACATTGAATCTGTAGATTGCTTTGAGTAGTGTGGACCTTTTAACAATATTAATTCTTTCAGTGCGTGAACACAGGATATCTTTCTGTTTATTTGTGTCATCTTTCATTTCTTTTATCAATGTTTGATAGTTTACAGGTCTTTCATCTTTTATGTTTATTCCTAAGTATTTTTATTCTTTTTGATGCTATTGTAAATGGGATTGTTTCCCTAATTTCCTTTTCAGATAGATCATTTTTAGTGTATAGAAATGCAACTGATTTTTATATGTTGGCTTTGTATTCTGCAACTTTACTGAATTCATTTATTAGTTCCACCAGTTTATTGGTGGAGTCTTTAGGGTTTTCTGTATATAAGATCCTGTCATCTGCAAACAGGAACAGTTTTGCTTCTTCCTTTCCAATTTGTATGCCTTTTATTTCTTTTTCTTGCTTCATTGTACTGGCTAAGACTTCCAGTACTATGTCGAATAGAAGGGATAAGAGTGGGCATCCTTGTTTTGTTCCTGATCTTAGAGGAAAAGCTTTCAGTTTTTGCTTTTTTTTTTATCATCAAGAATGGGGTTAGCTATGGGCTTTTCATATACTGTTTTTATTATGTTGAGGTAATTTTTTCTATTCTTAGTTTGTTGAGAGGTTTTTATGGGGTACGTCGGGGGAAGGACCAAATTTCTTTATTTAAAGAAATTGTACAAATGAAAGAACTTAAGTGGATATTTTGGTACAACATATAGAAAAGCTAAAGGAAACCCCAAATGCATGCACTGCCTTGGTGACCAGAGGTGTCATCCCATGGCTATGGGGAACTTAGCCTAACACTTAGCTCTCTTTATCACTGTCTCCCAGGGTATGCTTGTCAAAGAGATAATCTACCATGCTAGATTCGGGGGCTCTCGCTCAAGTTGGTTACCCAGTTCTTTGATGAATTTCACCTGCTCATTTAGGTAATGCATGTCAATGAAGTTATGCAAGTGGAGGTCCTTTTTGTCAGTGGCCAATTTTTGCAGTTCCGGTAGTGACTGATTCAGGCTTTTTTCCAAGTGTAATGCACATTCCATTGCATTCAGCCTGCTCTTTCCATTGTCAGGGTCTGGTTTCTTGATATCCTGAAGGAAGATTCAGCCACCTTTTTGGTTCTGCAACTTCATCAGTTTCTCAGCATGTTCCCTCTCCTCATGAGACTGGTGAAGAAAGTATATGGGAAAGTTCTTCAAAGCCACATCATCAAGGTCAAAGTAGTAAGATATATACAGGTAGACATAGGAGGCATAGAGTTCCAGGTTGATCTGGCAGTTGATGGCAGCCTCTGACTTCTGGGGGTAGTTCTGGTGCACCTGCCAGGTAGACATGGTTGTCATGGCAGTGGCTGAGAAGAGGCTGCAGATGCTGCTACTACATGGTACTGGAGCAGCAGTTGGGGCCTTGGGGCGGTCTGATGGTGCTGTGAGGAAGTGCACAGAGGGCTGACTCTGAGCAGCCAGCTAGGGTGGGGGACAGTCACTGTCCTAGCACTGTTGAAGCAATAAACTATGGCAACTCTCAGTGAAGAAGGTCTCTGTTGAGAATTTTTATGAGGAAAATATGTAGAATTTTATCAAACACTTCTTCTGCATCTATTGAGATGATCATGTGATTGTTATCCTTCATTCTGCTAATGAGGTATATCACACTGATTTTTGTATGTTGAATCATCCTTGCATTCCAGGGATAAATCCCACTTGATCATGGTGTATGAGACTTTCAATGTGCTGTAGAATTTGTTTTGCTAGCATTTTGTTAAGGGCTTTTGCATCTTTTCTTTAAGGATATTTGCATGTCGTTTTTTGTGTTGTCTTTTTCTGGCTTTGGTATCAGGGTAATGCTGGTCTCATAAAATATTTTTGTAAATGTCCACTTCTTTTCAATGTTTTGGAAGAGCTTGAGAAGGATTGGCACTAATTCTTGTTAAGTATTTGGTAGAATTCACCAGTAGATCCACTCTCGGGCTTTTCTTTGTGGGGTGGTTTTTGATTACTTGTTACTAGTTGTAGATCTGTTTAGACTCTCTATTTCTTCATTATTCAGTCTTGTTAATTTTTACACATCCAGGAACTATAAAAAGAAGAACAAACTCAGTCCAAAGTTAGCAGAAGGAAGGAAATAATAAAAATCATTAAAATAAAATAGAGAAGAGAAAAACAATAGAAGTAAATGAGTTGGTGTTTTGAGGAATGTATTCATTTCTTCTAAGTTATCCAGTTATTTGGTGTATAATGATTCATAGTAGTCTCTTATGATCCTTTTTATTTCTGTGGCATCGGTAATAATGTCTCCTCTTTCGTTTTTTAGTTAATTTATTTGAGACTTCTCTCTTTTATTCTCAGTCTAGGTAAAGGTTTTTCAATTTTGTTTATCTTTTCAAAATACCAACTCTTAGTTTCATTTATTTTTTGCTACTGTTTTTCTCTTCTCTATTTTATTTTAATAATTTTTATTATTTCCCTCCTTCTGCTAACTTTGGGCTTTTTATAGTTCCTGGAGGTATAAAGTTAGGTTATGTATTTGAGATCTTTCTTCTTTTTTAGTGTAGGTGTTTATCACTGTGAACCCTAGTGTTTTTGCTACATTCCATAAGTTTTGATATATTGTGTTTTTGTTTCCATTTGTCTGTGGATATTTTCTAATTTCCCTTTTGGTTTCTTCTTTGGTCCATTGATTATTCAAAAGTGTGTTGTTTAATTTCTACATATTTGTGAATTTTCCAATTTTCCTTA
This sequence comes from Galeopterus variegatus, assembly GCF_000696425.1. Lineage (NCBI taxonomy): Eukaryota > Metazoa > Chordata > Mammalia > Dermoptera > Cynocephalidae > Galeopterus > Galeopterus variegatus. The sequence continues at coordinate 118,364 of NW_007726318.1, read as the reverse complement.
TACAATTGATTTCTAATTTCATTCCATTATAGTAAGAAAAGATATATGGTATGATTTTAATCTTCTTAAATTTGTTATTAATTGTTTTGTGACCTAACATGTGATTTTTCCTGGAGAATGTTCTGGGTGCACTTGAGAAGAATGTAGACTTTGCTGCTGTTTGGGTGGAATGTTCTGTGTGTGTCTGTTAGGTCTGTTTGGTCTATAGTGTGGTTCAGAGTTGCTGTTTCTTTGTTGGTTTTCTGTCTGGTTGTTCTATCCATTATTGAAAAGAGGGTGTTGAAGTCTCTTCCTATTATTGTATTGTTGTCTATTTCTCCATTCAGTTCTGTCAATGTTTATATATTTAGATGCTCTGATATTAGGTGCATATATATTTACAATTGTATCTTCCTGGTGAATCGACCCTTTTATTAAGCCAAAGTGAATCTCTTGTACACAGCATATAGTAGGATCTTTTTTTTTTTTTAATCCAGTAAGCTCTCTGTCTTTTGACTGAAAAGTTTAATCCATTTACATTTAAAGTAATTATTGATACGGAAGGATTTAAAATTGCCATTTTGTTAATTGTTTTCTGTTATTTTGCCCCTCTTTTCCTCTCTTGCTGTCTTTGTATTTTGTTGATATTTGTTGTCATTATGCTTTTGTTCCTATCTCTTTCTTATTTGTGTATAACCTCTGTAAGTATTTTCTTTGTGGTTACCATGGGACTTATGTAAAATATTTTATAGTTACAACAGTGTGTTTTAAGCTGGTAACAACTTAACTTTAATCACATACAAAAAACTCTACACTTTCACCTTTTTGGTCCACACACTGCTGTGTTATTGATGTCATAGTTTACATCTATTTATATTATGTATCCATTAACATCTTTTTTAGTTGTAGTTATTTTTAGCACTTTTTTCTTTTAACTGTAATATTAGAATTAAAAGTAGTTACCTACTATCTTTACAGTAATATATATAGTATTCTTTATTTGTCTATATATTTACCTTTGCCAATGAGTTTTATACTTTCTTATGCTATCATGTTGCTGTTTAGCATCCTTTCATTTCAAGTTGAAGAACTCCCTTTACCATTTCTTGTAAGGTAGGTCTGGTGGTAATAAACTCCCTCAGCTTTTGTCTGTCTGGGAAAGTACTCTTCATTTTTGAAGGACGGTCTTGCCAGGTATAGTATTCTTAGCTGATATTTTTTCATTCTGTACTTTGAATATCATCTCATTATCTTCTGACCTGCAAGGTTTCTGCTGAGATATTCACTAATAGTCTTCTGGAGGTTCTTTTTTATGTGACAAGTTGCTTTTCCTTTGCTGCTTACAAATTTCTCTTTGTCTTTGACTTTTGAAGATTTAATTACAATGTGTCTCAGTGTGGATTTTTTTGGATTCAAATTATTTAAGTTCTTTTGGGCTTCTTGGAGCTGAATGTTCATTTCTTTGCCTACATTTGGGAAGTTTTAAGCTATTACTTATTTGAATAAGCTTTCTTGTCTTTTTTTCCTCTTTTCTCCTTCTGAAACTCTTGATGGTGTGCCATAAGTCCCTCAAGTTCTCTTCACTCTTTTTCATTCATTCATTCGTTCATACTTTTTTATTTTTTAGTTCCTCCTACTGAATAATTTCAAATTACCTGTCTCTGTGTTTAATGATTCTTTATTCTGCTTGTACTAGTCTGCTGCTGAAGCCATCTAATGAATTTTTCAGTTTAGTTATTATATTCTTTAGCTTCAAGATCTGTTTGGTTCTTTTTCCAATTTTCTGTCTCTTTGTTGAAATTTCCACTTTGTTCATGCATTGTTCTCCTGAGCTCACTGAGCATTTTTATGATGGTTATTTTGAGTTCTCTGTCAGATAATTCATATATCTCCATTACATTAGGGTCAGTTTTGGTGGTTTTATCTTGTTCCTTTGTTTGGATTGTGTTTTCCTATTTCTTCATCATTTTTGACTCTGTGTTGGTATCTGTGCATGAGAAAAAACCACCACCTCTCCCAGTCTTCATGAATTGGCTTCATGTAGGAGAAGACTTTCATCAGTCAAACTGGCCAGAGCTTCTGTGGGCCTCTCATACCTTCATACTAGTCTAAACTGCCATCTTTGTTCTTAGTGGCCCCACATATCTAGAGTATGCTGGGTCCTGACAGCACTCTTAAGTGCAACAGAAGCCAATTTCTCAAGTAGCACCAGAAGAAGTTAGAATGTTGTATGTGTGGTCCAACTCTTTCCTTCCCCAGGATGAGATAAGAGCTGGAGCTTTTCACCCACTTGCTCTTCTCTGGTTTGGGATGGAGGCCATGGTAAATGTTTGCATGCTAGTTAAGACCACCTTCTTTGTTCTCTAGATTTAGTGATCCCACTTCCTTTGCTATATTACCTCTTGAATTTCTATCCAGATTTCAACCCCCTTATCATATTGACTTTATCCATGCCACCATCATCTTTCTTGCAGATAAGTGTAGTAGCCACCTAAGTTATTTTCCTGTTTCTGTCCTTTGCCTGATACCCACTTTCTACCTAGCAGTCCATGTGATTCTTTTCAAAGCTAATTCACATCATGTCCCAATCTCTGCTCAAAACCTTGTAATGAGTTCCCAACTCATTGAGTAAAAGTCAGGGTTCATACCATGGTTTACATGGCCACTTATGATTTGATTCCTAGTAAATCCTTGACATCATTTTCTTACTGTTCTTTCCCCTAGTGTTTGACCTCCAAGCATATTGGCATTTTTTTGGTTCCTCAAACAAGCATAAGGTCACATGTGTCTGGGCCTTTGCCCTCTATGATATTCTCTTGTCTCAGATAGGTCATTTACTCCCTTAGGTGTTTCTCTCTGCTGACATGTCATCTTCATTTATTAATTTAAAATATATTTATTGAATGTAGTGAAGAAAAGAGGCAAAAATCCTACTGTCATGGAGCTTAACGTCTGAGTAGGGGTGAGAGACAGATAACTAACCCATAAGATATATAGTATGTAAGATAAAGGCACATGTTAAAGGGAAAAATATAGCAAGGAAGGGTGATCAGGAATGCTAGGGACCAGAAGTGGGGGAGGGATCTGTTTCAAATAGGGTGGTCAGAGAGATCATCACTTCAAAGATGACATTTGAGTGAAGACCTAAAGAAAGTGAGGAATCGAACCATGTAGATAGATGAGAGAAGTGCATTCTAGATAGAAAGAATCCTGTGGAAAAGCACTCAGGTTGGAGCATTTCTGGCATGTTCAGGGGATCCCAAGGAGGCTGTGTGGCTGGAACAAAGTGAGTGAAAGAAAGAGTAGTAGGTTCTGTAGGACCTAGAGAGCTATTTTTTTTTTCCTTTTTGTCTTTTTTCGTGACCGGCAACGGATTGCAACCCTCAGTGTTGCGCCCGTACCGGACCGGGACCGGCAACGGGATCGCAACCCTCGGTGTTGCGCCCGCACCTTGCTCAGCCAGTGAGCGGCCGGTCTGTATGTGGGATCCGAACCCTCGGCGGGAGCGCCGCCGCGTTCCCAAGTGGAGTACTGTAGCAGTGCGCCACCGGGCCGGCCCTAGAGAGCTATTTTAAGGACTCTTTTTTTTTTTTTTTACTTTGAATAGGTTGGGAAATTATTAGAACTGGAGGATTTGTTCAGAGAGATGACATGACCACTTGGTATCTGGGTAAAGACTAGACTGGAGAGTGGTGGGGACAAGTATGGAAGCAGAGAGATCAGATAGGAGGCCAATGCAATAATCTGCATGAGAAATGATGGAGGATTCAGTCAGACTGGTAGACGTAAAGGTAGTGAGCAGAAGTCAGATTCTGGATGTATTTTGAAGGTAGAGCTGCTAAGATTAGCCATAGTCTTAGATGTGGGTTATGAAAGAAAGAGGGGACAAGGATAACATTGTAGTGCTCACTGATGTCCAACTCACCTTTCTTACCTGGGCTATGAGATATTTTACTTCTCAGCTCCCTTTGCAGTCTGGCAAGGCCATGTAACTAGTTCTGTCCGGTGAATTGTGTAAGGAAGTGCTTGGCTGGGACAGTGTAAAGCCCCTGTATGTGTCTCCAGTTCTTTCCTTGCTGTGGGGAGGCATTGTGTTGAAATTATAGAGCCACAAGTTGAAGCAGCTGGGATGATAAAGTCATTTTTTTTTTTTTTTTGTCCTTTTTGAGACCGGCCGCACCGCGCTCAGCCAGTGAGCGCTGTGAGCACACCGGTCATCCCTATATAGGATCCAAACCCGCGGCGGGAGCGCTGCTGTGCTCCCAGCACTGCACTCTCCCAAGTGCGCCACGGGCTCGGCCCAGATAAAGTCATTTCTTAAAAGCTTGCTGCTGTTATAATCATCATCATCATCATCTGACATACAGACCTCATGACACAAGCACTTAATTTTTTTCTCTTCTTTGTCCCCTGCGACCACCACAATGTCTGACACATACAAGGTTGTCAATAATTTTTTTTTTTTTGTCCTTTTTGAGACCGGCCGCACCGCGCTCAGCCAGTGAGCGCTGTGAGCGCACCGGCCATCCCTATTTAGGATCCGAACCCGCGGCGGGAGCGTGTGCTCCCTAGTGCGCCACT
>NW_007726318.1:93470-112875 GCF_000696425.1 Galeopterus variegatus | reverse complement strand
GCGGCCGGTCTGTATGTGGGATCCGAACCCTCGGCGGGAGCGCCGCCGCGTTCCCAAGTGGAGTACTGTAGCAGTGCGCCACCGGGCCGGCCCTAGAGAGCTATTTTAAGGACTCTTTTTTTTTTTTTTACTTTGAATAGGTTGGGAAATTATTGGGCGGCCGGTCTGTATGTGGGATCCGAACCCTCGGCGGGAGCGCCGCCGCGTTCCCAAGCGGAGTACTGTAGCAGTGCGCCACCGGGCCGGCCCTAGAGAGCTATTTTAAGGACTCTTTTTTTTTTTTTTTACTTTGAATAGGTTGGGAAATTATTAGAACTGGAGGATTTGTTCAGAGAGATGACATGACCACTTGGTATCTGGGTAAAGACTAGACTGGAGAGTGGTGGGGACAAGTATGGAAGCAGAGAGATCAGATAGGAGGCCAATGCAATAATCTGCATGAGAAATGATGGAGGATTCAGTCAGACTGGTAGACGTAAAGGTAGTGAGCAGAAGTCAGATTCTGGATGTATTTTGAAGGTAGAGCTGCTAAGATTAGCCATAGTCTTAGATGTGGGTTATGAAAGAAAGAGGGGACAAGGATAACATTGTAGTGCTCACTGATGTCCAACTCACCTTTCTTACCTGGGCTATGAGATATTTTACTTCTCAGCTCCCTTTGCAGTCTGGCAAGGCCATGTAACTAGTTCTGTCCGGTGAATTGTGTAAGGAAGTGCTTGGCTGGGACAGTGTAAAGCCCCTGTATGTGTCTCCAGTTCTTTCCTTGCTGTGGGGAGGCATTGTGTTGAAATTATAGAGCCACAAGTTGAAGCAGCTGGGATGATAAAGTCATTTTTTTTTTTTTTTTGTCCTTTTTGAGACCGGCCGCACCGCGCTCAGCCAGTGAGCGCTGTGAGCACACCGGTCATCCCTATATAGGATCCAAACCCGCGGCGGGAGCGCTGCTGTGCTCCCAGCACTGCACTCTCCCAAGTGCGCCACGGGCTCGGCCCAGATAAAGTCATTTCTTAAAAGCTTGCTGCTGTTATAATCATCATCATCATCATCTGACATACAGACCTCATGACACAAGCACTTAATTTTTTTCTCTTCTTTGTCCCCTGCGACCACCACAATGTCTGACACATACAAGGTTGTCAATAATTTTTTTTTTTTTGTCCTTTTTGAGACCGGCCGCACCGCGCTCAGCCAGTGAGCGCTGTGAGCGCACCGGCCATCCCTATATAGGATCCGAACCCGTGGCGGGAGCGTGTGCTCCCGAGTGCGCCACTGGCTCGGCCTATATTTTGACAGGTAGATGAATGGATAGATTGCATTATGTAGCTGTCACATTTTGCAGTAATGTCAGCATGGGAAAGATCTTGACCATTGGCCAAACTTCAAACAGACCTGAATAGTTACATGTGCTAGGTCATAGATCAAAAAAGTAGAATAATTTTTCAGCATTATTAGTCTCCTTCTGAAGGACAGAGATTTTAAATAGGATTGTTAGACTACAGAAAACCATTTTAGGTAGATCTAGCATGCTTTTGAACACATGTTAAGCAGATGTTATTTAGTTGTATGTAAATCCTTTAAAGCCTAGAAGTATATCGTATACTTGATTTGGTCTAAACTGATAGAGTCATAATGCAGTGGTTTCCAAAATTAGACAAGGAATAATAAGATTTGTAGGTTATAAATAGCTCTGTGTGATTTTGAGAACAGAGAGGCATAACTTACATAGATTATATTAGTGTAACTTGATTCCAGAAGTTAAGTCATTTTAACCCTTTGAAACTCTTATTAACTCTGTGTATTTCTTTTTTTTTCTGTATTGATAGTATTGATACACCTAATCATCTATAAATAATCACAGTTTTGTTTCTTCCTTTCTCATTTCTGTATCTTTTATTTCTTATACTTCTATTACTACATTGATTAGGTCTACTAGTAGTTAGTGATAACTAGTAGTAGTAACAGGCATCCTTGTCTTCTCAATCTTAAAGGAAGCGTTTTCAACAATTCACCATTAAATATGATGTTTACTGTAAGTATTGGTGTAGGTAACGCTTTTTCAGATTAAGGAAGTACCTTCTAGTCCTATTTTGTTGAGGGTAAATGGAAATTGAGTTTTTGTTGCTACTCTTTCTTTGTCTGTTCAACTGGTCATAAAATTTTTCTTTTTAATTCTGTGAATGAAGCAAATTATAGCACCCACAATTTTCAAATATTAAACTAATCAACTTTTTGAAGATAAGCCCAACATGATCGTGATATATATTTTTTATATATTGCTGGATTTGGTTTGCTGATATATAATATACTACTGAATAAGATTAATTTATAATTTTCCTTTTGTACTGTATCTGTTTGATTTGGGGGTCAAGGTAAATTTAAACTTGTAAAACTAGTTGAGTTCCTGGGCCGAGCCCGTGGCGCACTCGGGAGAGTGCGTCGCTGGGAGCGCAGTAGCGCTCCCGCCACGGGTTCGGATCCTATATAGGGATGACTGGTGCACTCACAGCGCGGTGTGGCCGGTCTCAAAAAGGACAAAAAAAAAAAAACTATTTGAGTTCCTTTTTAATCTATCCTCTGTATTTGATAAGAATCCTTTGTAAAAACTGTATAGTTGACTGGCTCTTGTGTTTTCCTTGTAAGATTTTTAACTACTACTTCAATTTCTTTAATGTCTGTTAGGACTGTTTATGTTCTTTTTTTGCTCTTGGTAAGCTTTAAATTTCTTCATGGGTCAGTTTTAGTAAGGAATTTATTGATTTCATCTAAGTTGTCAAATTTATTTGCATAAAATTGTTCATACAGTTTTATTTTCTGTTTAATCCCTACAGTATCTAAAATTATATCCGCTTTTTATTATTAATATTGCTTATTTTGCCCTCTCCCTTTTTTCCCTTAATTACTCTTGTCAGAAATTTATATTGTTGTCTCTTTGTGTGGTAAATTTTGGCTTTTTATTTCCATTATGAATTTGTGTTCTACTTTTACTAATTTCTGCTCTTTATCATTTTCTTCTTTCTACTTTTTTAGGATGATTTTGCTGATAAGATTTAGTGCTACTTCAATTACATTCTGTAAGTTGTAGGTGTATTTTCTTCATTGTTATTCAGTTCTAGGTCTTTCATAAAATTCATTATGATGTTCTTTGTCCCATATAGTGTTTAGAAAAGTTTTTTTTAATTTCAGAATATATGAATGATACCAGTTCTTTAAAATTTGTTGAATACAGTGTTATAATGTACTACAGGTCAGTTTTCATAAATATTTCATGTATACTTGAATAAGTACACTCCATTTGTTCAGTATAATGTTCTCTGGTTGCTTTATTATATAGATTATATCTTTGTTTTTGGTTTTGTGTAGTTTCAATATGATATGTCTAGGTTTGGATCCCTCACCAACCCCCCTCCCCCTCTCGTTATCTCTGCCCATTCACATCTGCTCTTTATTTCTATCTTCACTTCTCTCTTTTTAGTCCCACGACTAGCCCCTGTCCTGTGTCTTTCTCTTTCTTATCCAGTTAGAATTCATGAGCTTTTTGAATTGGTGTCTTTCAACAGTTCCGGGAAGTTCTCAGTCATTTTCACACCTCTCATTCTGCAACTCAGATTAAGTTCTTCTTTATGTATTTTGTGTTTGGTTGATTTTTGGTGGAATTTTTTTTGTGGAAATTCTTTGAAGCATAGATTTTGAAGCTGTGAATCCAGAGAGGATTTGTGATTTTGTGTGTGTGTGTATGTGATTTCCTTTAACAATTATCTCAGGTCACAATAAACCTGGGAGCACTTTAAATGCAATGTTATGCTTGAGATGTTTGGGACCACATAAATTCCATGAATTTGCATTGTGATTATGTGTTCTTGGGGGAATTTTTTTAAATAAAATTTTTTTGCATAATTTTACATTTATAAAAAATGTACAAAGATAACACAGAGAGCTCCTGTGTACTCTGTACCTAGTTTCCCCTATTATTAACATCTTGTATTACCATGGTACTTTCATCGAAACTAGAGTGTGTGGTGCTGATAACACCAAGGCCATGGGTTCGGAGAGAGTGTGGTGCTAACAACACCAAGTCAAGGGTTAAGATCCCCTTACCAGTCATCTTTAAAAAAAAAAAAGTTGATAACAGGTTTCTTTTGACATTGATTTTGAATATGTTTTGAAACATTAAATCTTGGGCCGAGGAGAATGTACATCTTAGTATGGAAAGTATAATAATTGTTGTCACTTTTCCAGCCAGCACACGTGGCGCGTGCGCGCGTGCACACACACACAACTCTTATGAATTTCCTTGATTTAAGCATACTGTTTTCTCTTCTTTTATTGCCCTTTCCTGCTTTAACCTCTTAGTTGACAACTATTAATTCCAATCTCTGCTCAAATGTTTCTTCCTTGTACCCTCCTCTGTCTACTCCCTCCCACTGTTAGGTTTCTTCTGTGCTGCCGTAATATACCCTTTATAATAAAAATCACCATATGGTACATAAATATCAATATTTAGATATTGTGGTAGATAATTACTGTTCACCATTGTTCAATGTCCCACCTAAAGGAAGTTTATTCTTTCTTGCCTTCTTGAAGTCTGGCGTGGCCATGTAATCTGCTTTGATCAATTAAATGTGAGTAGAAATGACTTAGCCGATCTGCAGTAGATATATAGCAGAGTGAGAAGCTTTAGTTGTTTTAATATTCTATAGGAAAGTAGCATTATATGATGAAAAGAGCACAGGTTTGGAGTCAGATACATTCAGATTAAATTCTTTACTTGGTTGCTTAGTTGAGCTTAGAAAATGTCCTTTATGTCCATCATTTTAAAAATGGCATACCTTATAAAGCTGTTGGGGATGTAGCTAACATATATAAAGTATCCAGCACAGTAGACACTCAGAGAACTTTTTTTCCCTTTAATGTTTTTTCTCCATTGACTATTGAATCATGTCTTTAAAATTTCTCTTGCCTTTATTCATTTATTTGTTTGGTTAGTCATTAGATAAATATAGATAAATATTTATTGAACTTCCACTATATGTCGGGAATTGTCTGGGCGCTGGGAAATGGTGAACAAGGCTTAGTCTCAAGTTACAGTTCAGTGGCCAATAATTCTCCTTCCCTATCTCCAGCTATTAAAATCATATTAATACTTCAGTGTCCCTCTCTACCATCACCACATCCTTGAAATTAAAAAAAATAAAGGAAGGCGAAACCAGTAGTTATTTCTCCCTCCTGATTTTTCAAAGCATTTTAATGGTATCCATTTGTATCTCATATATGTTGTATATATTCTGCTGTAGCAGATTCTGTTATATTTATATACATCACGTGCATATTCAAGTTCCTTTTCTAGATTTTAAGCTACATGAGTTTTGGAACCTCATCTCATTTATCTTTGTATCTCTCATAAGTCAGTGAATGAAATTATGTAAGTAATGAACAGTATCACTCCTTAGAAGGCATTTTAGGAATTCTGTGTAGGCATTTTTGCTTGTCACAATGATTGGAAAGTGCTAGTGGAATTAGTGAGGAAAGGCCGAGAATGGAAGATATCTTTCAATGCTCAGAATAGTTCCTCAGAATAAAAAGTTGTTTTGAGTCTCATATAACTTTCAGATGACTTACTAGATGTTTAATGTAAGTGAACACTTCTTTATAATTTTCTGAATCTAGAACCTAAATCCATTTTTTACTTATTTATTTATTTTGGCAGCCAGCCAAGACAGGGATCAAACTCTTTTTCAGTCAGTACCAACTTTAACCAACTGAGTAACCGGCCAGCCCCTAAATCCATTTTTGTATATAAACACTAGGTATTTTTATACCATTTTAATATACACTGAGTTTTCCTGGAAGTTCTTTATTGCCTTTATAAATCAAGGAAAGATTGTGCTTTGTTTTGTTCAGAACTTCACTAAGTCTTACTCAACATTTCAGAAAATTATATCACCAAAGGCACTACTACTCATGATGTTTGGGTCATCAATAACACAATAGTATTAGTCTGTTTTTGTAGCTGTTGAATTTTCAATGATTCTGTATGTAGGTGTAGGCATTGGACTTAATCACTTTCTTCTTATGTCATGCCCAGGTATTTACCTGGTAAAAGTACATATTACTTCTTTTTAAAATATTAATGACCTTCCTTTAATTTCTCCTGTATATTACAGTTAGAGCATTATATTAATATTTTTAAATTGTGTATGTGGAGGTATTCTATTATCTATGAATTTTATTTCAGGATTTAAAAGATAGCATTTCAAAATATTTGTCATAAAAAGTGACCTTGTGTCATGGGTTAATGGTTTATTGCCTTCAGAGTCTGGCAAGTGCAAAACTTGATTTTAAAATATATATTTTATATTTATTGAATATTAAACTATTCTCTTCAGGAAAAATGTGTATCTCAAATATTTTGACAATTTGAATAACAATTAAGTTAGATGAAAGTACTAAACATTTTTTTTTTTGAGGACCAGGAAAAGGGAGCATATGTAAATTTAATTCAATTTAGAGAGACACAAATTGCTATTTATACTTTTAAAATATCTAATAGACAACATAGAATTTGGTTAATGACTGAGAATCTTCAATTTTTATCTTTTTGATAGTATGCCGAGAACTTTTCTAAATTTAACTCTGTTATTGTTTCAGGTAGGGGATGGGAGAAGACATTCTCCATGTGGTTTTTAATGATTTTAGTTTATATTCTGTAAATCAGTTCTCTAGAGTCAGCAATGAATTGGTTTGGCTTAGATATTCTAAGTATAGTTTTCATTTCTGAGTGTATGGTAAGATATATTTTAGAAACTAAGTGCAGAACCAGATGGCTTCATTCTGATATGATACGTGTTAATTCATAATGCCTTGTTTTCAGCAACAATAGGATTATGTTGTATTTTACCATTGCCTTTTTTAGTCTATTTTATAGATAGAACTAGAAATTCTAGTTATATAAAGCTGTTCTAGCACAGGCTGGAAAGTAGGTCATTGTGACGGGAGTATGCTAAACCACCCATTGGTTGCTATAGCAATGACCTACTTTAAGAAACTATTTCTGTTGATTCATGTTGAAGTCATCTTTTGGAAATGGTATAAGGAAGCTTAGTGCATGTACTTTTTTTTATACAATAGCAATAGGTAGTGAGTGATCTCTGGAGGAAAAAAATTCTTAAAATGTTTAAAGTGAGAAATATATTTTCTCACCTAATACCTCTTCAATTTATTTTAAAGTGGTGCACTCAGTGTTGTAACTAAATGACATGAGAACTGTAGACAGTACAGTTGTATGAGGGGGTGCAGTGAGTTTTACTACCATTTTGCCTATTTAGAAACCAATCTGTTGCATGTAGTTAATACATTAATAACTGAGCCTTCAGATGGGTATAGTTCATGAAAATAGTGTATGTGCCAAGTTGGAGGAGGTCTGAAAATATGTTCCTGTTAAAATTATACCCTATGCATTTTCAATGGAATATATTAAATCTTTCATTTTATTCACTATTGAGTGCCTGTTATAAGGCACATGCGTTTATAATGTATAAAGGCTGAAATAGGTGTATTCTCTGGAATACTTTGAATCTGAACTCTGATAGATCTAACAACATCTAACTCTTCCTAGTGGAGGGTAAAGAATGAAGTGTTAGATTTTGTATAGTTTTCAAGTAACATTATTTGTTTAGCACTAAAAAGAAGTCTACCTATCAATGAGTTGATACTTTGAACCTGGGCTATTGGAGGGTTTTCTTATGGTATTATCAAGGAAGAATTATATGCTTAAAGATTAGTTGATTCAGAGTCTTAATTGTACCGTACCTTGTTTTATATATATATTCATATTCTCATTGGCCTTGTCATTGGGAAAGGTTTCTTTCAAAGCTTAGTTCAAAGTCACATTCAGATGAAGTTATAAGTTCAGAGTGATCCTGTTTATAGGTATAGGCATCCAACTGATTCATTGTTTTCTATTGTCATGCCCAGTTATTTACATACAGAAATACATGGGCTTTTTGTCAAAAATAGAAATTATTCTCAAAGGAAAATAATAATCACTTCTGCTTAATGAATATCAACCAAGTGCCAGGGATTCTAATTTGAAATCTGTCAGGAGGAGGTGATATATATGAGTATATATGTATGAATGATAGTTATAATATGAGGTACAATCTGAAAGTTTCTCTAGGATGAGGTACATTATATCCTTTGACAGTTCAAATGATGGAGAAATTACTTTCAGCTGGAAGACTTAAGATTAGTAGGATGTAAACTTGAAGAGATAGAAATTGGTAAAGGTATATCAGGCCAAGGGAAGAACATGGAGCAAATTCCAGGATATTGGATGTGTAGGGAAAAGAGAAGTAGTTTGGTTTAGTGGGAGAGAACGGGGAGTAGTGGGGTAGGAAATAAATGTGGAACTCTACATTAGTGGCCAAGCAAAATAATTTGTTCTTTATTATATAGGAAATGAGTCTTTGAAGACCTTTGTATATGAAAGTGCCTCATAAAGATTTGGTATTATGTCTAAAATGGATTAGAGTATAGAGAGATTGTTGATAGGCCAGTCTTCTTTAAGGCATTGCGATAAATAATGCAAGCAATGGATAATAAAAACTAGAATTTTTGAGATCACACCCAGGGTCCTAAGGCAGGAGCCAAGGGACACCCCATCTGCCTGGAAGCAGACAAGAAACAGAGCATGCCTGGGATCCTAACGCAGGAGCTGAGGGCTGCCCCCTCTGCCCCATAGCAGGAAAGAAACAGAGCATGCCCAGGGTCCTAAGGCATGAGCTGAAGGCAGCATCACCCATCCAGAAGCAGGCATGGAGCATGCTGAAAACACCACTTCTGTGCAGGTGGCCCACCACAGCCACTGCCATAGCTACAGCTGCTGCAAAAGTGGCTCAGTGCCACAGCAATAGCCATAGCCACTGTGCATGTGGCCCAGCAGACACTCAATTGCATTGACACAAAGAGAGTCACCAGCAGAGACCAGAAAAAGAAGACATCTCTCTCCTCAAAGCCCACTTCAGAGTAATAGAAGAAGCAACTGCTCTGCCAGGTGAACAGGCATCAATGCAGAGATACTAGATAGACAAAAATCCAAGAAAATGGGACACCACCAAATGAATACAGTAATTCTCAAATACCAGACCCTATAGAGAAGGAAACCCTTGAAATGACTGAAAAGGAATTCTGAGCAACAATCTTAAGGAAACTAACTCACTGAGATAAGAGAAGACTCAGTTAGGCAACATAAGGAAAAAAGAAAAAAATCTAGAATATGAAGTAGGAAATTTACAAAGAGATTAATACCTTAAAAAAGAACATAGCAGAATTCATGGAATTGAAGGATTCATGCAACAAAATAAAAACACAACTGATAGCTTAAGCAGTAGGATAGAACAAGCAGAAGAAGGAATTTCTGATCTTGAAGACAGTCTTTTAGAAATAATCCAGGCAGACAGAAAAAAAGAATGTTTTAGAAAAGAAAATCTAAGAGCAGACAACCTTAAGCACATACACATTTGAATTATGGGTGTTCCAAAAGGGGAGGAGAAAGGAAAAGGCATGGAAAACCTATTCAATGAAATAACAGAAAACTTTCCAGGTATAGGGAGAGACATGGATCTTCAGATCCAGGAGGCTCAGAGATCCCAGAATGGATTCAACTCCAAAAGATCCTCTCTAGGACATGTTATAGTCAAACTGGCAAAGCTCAAAGACAGAGAATCTTAAAAGAAGCAAGAGAAAAGTGTCAAGTCACCTATAAGGGAGCCCATATCAGACTAACAGCAGACTTCTCAACAGAAATTCTACAGCCCAGAAGAAAATGGGATGATATATTCAAAATACTAAAATAAAAAAACTGCTAGACAAGAATACAATACCCAGCAAGACTATGCCTCAGAAATGAGGGAAGATAGTGTATTTCCCAGACAAACAAAAACTGCAGGAATTCACCACCACATGATCAGCCCTACAAGAAATCCTCAAGGAAGTCCTACATCTGGAATCCAAAAAACAATAATCATTATCACGAATACACAAAAAAGAACAAACCCATAGGTAGAACAAAAATGCAAATGAGAAAGAGAAAAAAACTAAATCTTACCACCACAAAACACCATAATGACAGTAATAATACCCCTGCTTTATTTCTGATTTTAGTAGTCTTGGTCTTCTCTCTTTTATCTTGGACAGTCTAGGTAAAGGTTTGCAAATTTTGTTGATCTTCTTAAAGAATCAACTTTTGGTTTTGTTGATTTTCTCTATTGTTTTTTAATTCTCTATTCCATATGTTTCTGTTGTAATGTTTGTTATTTTCTACTTATATTTGCTTTTGGTTTAGTTTGCTCTTTTTCTGTTTTCTTAAGGTAGAAGTTTGCATTACTGGTTTGAGATTTTTTTTTAATATAGGCATTTACAAATATAAATTTTCCTCTAAGCACTGCATGAGCCCTGCATCCTATAAATTTTGGTATGTTGCACTTTGATTTTTATCTCAGAGTACTCTAATTTCCCTGTGATTTTTCTTTTTATTCATTGTTTATTTAGAAGAGTGTTGTTCAGTTTCCACATATTTGTGAATTTCCTAAATTTCCTTCTGTTGTTGTGGTCAGAGAATATATTTTCTATGATCTTAGTCTTTTTAAATGTATTAAGGACTTGTTTTATGGCCAAAAAGAAAAAAAAAGAATTTTTGTAGCAAGAATAGAAGTGAGTAGGAGGGAGGGAACTAAATAGTAGTAAATCCCACATACAATAGTGCTTACTATTGGCAGGCACTGTTCTAAGAGGTTCACATATATTAATTTATTTAATTCTCTCAAGTGATGCTGAGGTGGGTCCTGTTACTACCCCAATTTTAAAGTTAAAGAAATTAGATAGGACTTTTCAGGATTGGTTGAAAGATAGTAATTTGTTAATAGGCTTTCTAAATTATGGGACATCTATGCAATAGATTACTATGAAACTGAAAATTGATGCCATAGAAATATATGTGTTGCTTTGAGAAGGTATTCCCATGTACTAAACTAGGCTTACAGTAGATACAGTATAGTACATTTTTGTTCTACTTTGAAGGAATGTATGCTAATTATCAATTTAAAACTTTTATGTGAAGTTTATATTTATTTGAAGTATATAAATCTCTTCCACATCCTTACCCCAAACTCCCACTCCCCAAGGGTAGATATTATTAATAGCTTGGGAAGTATCCTTCTAGTTATTTTTTTATGCACTTGTAAACTTAAGTAGATACTTGCAGTGTAAATTTTATTTTATGAAAGTAATATATGCATAGAGTTTTGAAAGTCATAGTGCTGGCAGGGCTGGCCAGTTAGCTCAGCTGGTTAGGGCACAGCCTTGTAACACCAAGGTCACAGGTTCAGATCCCCATACTGGCCAGTAGCCAAAAAAAATTTAAAAATTAAAAATACAAAAATGTAAAAGTCATAGTGCAAAAAAGTCTTATGACAAAAGACAGCATCACAGTATGTTCTACTCCATCCTTCTCTTTTTCTTTTCTTCACAGATCTTTTCTACTTAAAATATTTTAGTGTAAAGTACCTATATTTTTTAAAGTACCTATATTTGAATCCACTGTACCTCTGTAATTTTTATGTGAAATCAGAGGTGTAAATTATAATATCTGTAGAACAAAAACATCATAGGATGGAAGAAAAACACTATCAATAAGATCTATGGAAGAAAAATACCATACTTAAACACAGCTTCTATTTCTTTGTTTCATAAAGTACCAAGCAAAATTAATTCTTAAGTTGCAAAACTTTTCCCATTGTAATACATTTGTTCAATGCATATAATTCTCTGCAACATTTGTTTGGTTCAGAGTATTTATCGAAAGGCACTAAGAATGCTTATTCAGCCTGTGAACAAGAAGGGGGGGGCAGAGGACCAATTATTAATTAATCCAGACTTAAATTGTTGGCACACTGGAGTTTTAGAACCAGCACAGGGAGAAGCTCAAGAAAGCCATGAAATTGAGGGACATGTTGCTTCCTGCTACTATAGGATTCTAATCTGTGACTGATCAGAAAGGGAGAGCAAAAGGCAGATTCCAGTATGTGGACAAGTGACGGGGAGGCAAGGAGATTGGTTTTTATCTTCTTTTTGGACCCTGACTCATACAGCATCAAGCTCTTTGGTTGTGAGATCCACCAATGGACTTGGACAATTGAAATAGCCCCTAAGAGTTAGGATTACCCGGAACCTGTGCCAAGGTGAGCCGAGCAGCGGCAGCACCACGTGCCTAGATGTGGCCCCCTCCTGACGCAGAGGGGTGAGCACCAGCCCGCCTCATGCCCCAGAACCCACGCAAAGGTGAGCCTAGCACTAGTGGCAGTGGTACTGCGTGGCTAGAGGTTGCCCCTCCCCATCCCTCTCCTTGGTCCTGGGCTGGGGGGAGCACCAGCCTGTGGGGTCTGTCCCACCGAGTTGTGCCAAGCAGAACTGTGCGGTACTAGGAGCTCATTCTGTGACCACAGATTCTGGAACAGTAACCAAGGTGGTTAAACATCACCACCACCACACCTACTGTCAAGCAAAGACAATTCACATCCACAGTAGCAACCAGGGCCACTCCACAGCCAACTTCAGTGTAATAGAAGAAGCAGACCCTCTACCAAATGACCAAATGTCAATGAAAAAATACTAGAAGTACAAACAATCAAGAAGAAATGACACCACCAAAAGAATACAGTAATGCTCCAAAATCAGACTCCACGGAACAGGGAATCTTTGAAATGTCTGAAAAAGAATTTCAGGCAATAATCTTGAGAAAACTTGAAGAAATAAAGGAAGACTTAATTAGAGAACACAATGAAACGAGGAAAAAATATCCAGAATATGAAGGAGAAAATCTACAGAGATTAATACCTTAAAGAAGAGTGTAGCAGAACTTCTAGAAATGAAAGATTCACTCAGTGAAATAAAAACCACAATTGAGAGCTTGAGCAGCAGGGTAGAGCAAGCTGAAGAAAGAATTTCAGAGCTTGAAGATGGTCTTTTTGAAGTAACTCAGGCAGACAAAAAAAAAAAAGGTAAAAAAAATTTTTAAATAATGAGAAAAATTTGAGAGATAGCAGACAACCTCAGCGCTCTAACATCTGAATCGTGGGTATTACTGAAGGGGAGGAGAAAGGAAAATGTATTGAATATTTCCTCAAGGAAATAGTAACAGAAAATTTCCTAAGTGTAGGGCAAGATACAGACCTTCAGATCCAGGAGGCTCAAAGGTCTCCAAACAGATTCAATCCAAATAGATCCTCCCCAAGACATATTATAGTTAAATTTGCAAAGCTCAAAGACAGAGAATTCTACAAGCAGCAAGAGAAAAGTGTCAGGTCACTTATAGGGGAACCCCAATCAAACTAACAGCAGACTTCTCAACCGAAATCCTACAGGCCAGAAGAAAGTGGAATGATATATTCAAAATACTAAAAGAAAAAAATTGTCAGCCAAGAATTCTTTACCCAGTGAGGCTCCCCTTCAGAAACGAAGGAGAAATAGTGTATTTCCCAGACAAACAAAAGTTATGGGAGTTCACCACCACATGAAAAGCCCTGCAAGAAATTCTCAAGGGAGTCATTCATCCGGAATCTGAATAATGGTGACTACTATCACAAATACACAAGAAAGAGCAAAACACACTGTTAAAACAAAAATGCCAGCAAGAAAGAGAAAGAAGCTAAATCATCTTACCTTAAATTCCCAACTAACATTGAAGAAAAGTAAAAGGGGAAATAATGATCAAAAGATATTTAAACCATCTAAACAAGAAACAAGCAACACTTGTCAATAACTACCCTGAATGTGAATGGACTAAACTCCCTACTCAAAAGACACAGACTGAATGATTGTATTAAAAAGCTAGACCCAAGTATATGCTGTCTTCAAGAGACCCACCTCACCTGTAGAGACACACATAGACTAAAAGTGAAGGGATGGAAAAAGATATGCCATGCAAATAGAAACCAAAAACAAGCAGGAGCAGCTATTCTTATATTGGATAGAATAGACTTTAAACCAAAAAACAAGAAAAGACAAAGAAGGCCATTATGTAATGATAAAGGGATCTATAAAGCTAGAAGACATAACAGTCATAAACTTGTACACACCCAATACCGGAGCACCCAGATATATAAAGCAGACACTCTTAGACCTAAAGAAAGAAATAGGATGTAATACATTAATAGTGGGTCATCTGAACACTCCTCTCCCAGTATGGAACAGATCTTCCAGGCAACAAGTGAACAAAGAGACACAGGATTTAATCTACACCCTAGACCAACTGGACTTGGCAGAGATATACAGAACATTTCACCCAACAACTAAAGAATACACTGCTTCTCATCAGCTCATTGTACATTCTCCAAGATAGACCACATGTTAGGTCACAAATCTAGTCTCAGCAAATTTCTAAAAATTGAAATCATTCCAACTATCTTTGCAGACCACAATGGACTAAAATTGGAAATAAACAATAAGCAAAGTGCTGGAAACTATACAAATACATGGAAACTAAATAACAGACTCCTGTATGACCTATGGGGTCCAAGAAGAAATTAAACAGGAAATCAAAAAAATTTCTAGAAACTAATGAAAATATATATACATTATACCAAAACCTGTGAGATATGGCAAAAGCAGTGCTAAGAGGCAAATTTATTGCAATAAGTGCTTATGTCAAAAGAATGGAAAGACTTCGCATAAACAAGCTAGCAATGCGCCTCAAAGAACTTGAAAATCAACAAC
The DNA here is from genome assembly GCF_000696425.1 of Galeopterus variegatus. Taxonomy (NCBI): domain Eukaryota; kingdom Metazoa; phylum Chordata; class Mammalia; order Dermoptera; family Cynocephalidae; genus Galeopterus; species Galeopterus variegatus. Next base: position 98,109 of record NW_007726318.1, on the reverse strand, counting down.
AATCCAAACCCAAAGGTAGTAGGTGGAAAGAAATTATTAAGATCAGAGCAGAACTAAATGACATAGAGACCCAAAAAAACATTAGAAAAGATCAACAAAACAAAAATTGGTTTTTTGAGAAGATAAATAAAATAGACAAACCATTAGCTAGGTTAATAAAATAAAATAAAAGAGAAGACTCAAATAACAAAAATCAGAAATGAAAAGGGAGACATTACAGCCAATACTGCACGAATACAAAGAATCATTAGAGACTATTATTCACAACTGTATGACAACAAATATGAAAATCTGGAAGTTATGGATAAGTTTCTAGATACATACAAACTACCAAGACTGAACCAAGAAGAAACAGAAAACCTGAACAGACCAATAACAAGCAAGGAGATTGAAGTGGTAATTAGCAATCTTCCAACAAAAAAAAGTCCAGGTCTGGATGGTTTTACAAGCTGAATTCTATCAAACATTTTTTTTTTTTTTTTTTTTTGGTCCTTTTTGAGACCGGCCACACCGCGCTCAGCCAGTGAGTGCTGTGAGCGCACCGGTCATCCCTATATAGGATCCGAACCGTGGCGGGAGCGCTGCTGCGCTCCCAGCGCCGCACTCTCCTGAGTGCACCACGGGCCCGGCCCTCTATCAAACTTTTAAGGAGGAGTGAATACCTATTCTCCTCAAACTATTCCAAACAATTGAATCAGACACTACTCTCCCAAACTCATTCTATGAGGCCAACATAACTCTGATACCAAAACCAGATAAAGACATAACAAAAAAAGAAAATTAAAGGCCAATATCCTTGATGAACCTAGATGCTAAAATCCTCAACAAAGTATTAGCAATCAGAATACAGCAACATATTAAAAAAATTATACACCATGATCAAGTGGGACTCATCTCAGGGATATAAGGATGGTTCAATATATGAAAGTCAATAAATGTGATACATCACATCAACAAACTCAAGGATAAAGACCATATGATTATCTCAATAGATGCTGAAAAAGCATTTGACAAAATTCAACATCACTTCATGATAAAGACTCAACAAATTAGGTATAGAACTAAAATATCTCAACACAATAAAAGCCATTTATGACAAGCCCACTGCCAGTATCATTCTGAATGGGGAAAAATTGAAGACCTTTCCCTTAAGAACAAGAACAAGACAAGGATGCCCACTCTCACCACTTCTATTTAACATAGTATTAGAGGTACTAGCCAGAACAATCAGGCAAGAGAAAGAAATAAAGGGAATCCAGATTGGAAAAGATGAAGTCAAACTTTCTCTGCTTGCAGATGACATGATAATATTTATAGAAAAACCTAAAGATTCTATCAAAAAACTCCTAGAGCTTGTTAATAACTTCACTCATGTGGCAGGATACATAATAAATGCCCCCAAATCAGTAGCGTTTACATACTCAAATAATGAATTAACAGAAACGGAAATAAAGTAAGCCCATTTATAATTGCCACAAAATAAATAAGATACCTAGGGATCAATTTAACCAAGGACGTGAAAGACCTCTACAATGAGAACTACAAACCACTTCTGAAAGAAATTAAAGAAAACACAAAATATGGAAAGATATTCCATGCTCCTAGAGATTGGAAGAATTAACATTGTGAAAATGTCTATACTACCCAAAGCAAGCTATAGATTCATTGCAATCCCCATCAAAATACCAATGACATTCTTCACAGAAATGTCAAAAACAGTCTTACCTTTCATATGGAAAAACAGAAGACCCTTAATAGCCAAAGCAATCCTGAGCAAAAAAAATAAAGCTGGAGACAAAACACTACCTGACTTCAAGTTATACTACAAAGCTATCATAACCAAAACAGCATGGTACTGGTGTAACAATAGACATTCAGACCAGTGGTGTAGAATTGAGAACCCAGATATCACCCCTTAGGCTTATAGCCATCTGATATTGGACAAAGGCAACAAAAATCTATATTGGGGAAAAGACTGCCTCTTCAACAAGTGGTACTGCGGAAGCCGGATAGCCATATGCAGAAGAATGAAACTAGATATGCATCTCTCACCATACACTAAAATCAACTCAAACTGGATTAAAGATTTAAGTATAAGACATGAAAATGTAAAGTTACTAAGGCAAAATATAGGTGAAACACTTCAGCAATTAGGTCTGGGCACAGGCTTTATGAAATGAGCGCAAAAGCATAAGCAGCAAAAGAAAAAACAGATGGGACTATATCAGACTAAAAAGTTTCTGCACAGCAACAGAAACAATCAACAGAGCGAAATGACAGCTTACAGAGTGGGAGAAAATTTTTGCTAACTATGCATCTGACAATGCATTAATATCCAGACTATACATAGAACTTAAGCACTTATACAGTAAAAAAACTAATGACCCAATTAAAAAATGGGCAAAGGAGCTAAATAGAATTTTTCAAAGGAAGACATACAGATGGCCAACAGATACATGAAAAAATGCTCAACATCACTAATCATCAGGAAAATGCAAATTAAAACTACATTGAGATACCGCCTCACCCCAGATAGCCTGGCTAAAATCAAAAAGACAGTCAATAACATGCTGGGGAGGGTGTGGAGAGAAGGGAACACTCCTACACTGTTGGTGGGACTGTAAATTAATACAACCACTATGGAAAACAGTATGGAGGTTTCTCAAACAACTATAGATAGATCTTCCATACAATCCAGCAATCCCTCTTCTGGGTATATACACAGAGGAATGGAAATCATCATGTTGAAGGGATACCTGCACTCCCATGTTCATCACAGCTCTATTTACAATAGCCAAGATATGGAATCAACCTAAATGTCTTTCAATAGATGAATGGATAAGGAAAGTGTGATATATATATATATATATATATACACACACACACACACACACACACACACACACACACACATACCGTGGGATACTACTCTGCCATAAAAAAGAATGAAATATTCCCATTTGCAACAACATGGATGAACCTTGAGAAACTTATGTTGAGTGAAATAAGTAAAACACAGAGGGATAAATACTGCATGTGCTCACTCACATGTGGAAGCTAAGAGAGAAAGGAAAGAAAAACCACAGTAGTGCAGTGGTCTTACAGAGGAAGGGAACATTCCTAATGCTGCAAAGCAGAGTTGGGGGGGCGTTGGTTGGGGGACAATTGGGTGGGGACATGGGGTATAAAAGCAATTTCTGGTAATTTGTATCTCATGAATATTCATAATAATAAACTTAAATTGTTCATTTTATGAATTAATCATGTCCTTTTGTTTTTTTTCCTTTCTCATCTTATTCATCATTGATCTCTCGTACCACATAGAAATATTTCCACCAAAAATTTGAATATAGAGAATTCTTCGTACTTACTACCAGCTCTGGTAGAGAATATGCTGAAACTAATGGTACAACAGAAATTTGGAGATTATTTTTGCCTTGGATTATCCCTCCAGGACATTTTGGTTTTGTACTGTTTCAGTTTAAAAAATCTTACAATTACTAGTTCATTCAAGTTCTTGAGTTTTGATCTGTCTAAAAATTCTTTGATCTTCTGTCTAAAAACTTCTTGCCAAGCAAATACACACAATTAGGTGCTTTCCAATATACATTTATCACCAGACATGACAAGTTACTCATACTTGTGGATAATTTTATGAAACTCAGATATTTTTATGTTGCTATGCAGTTAATAACAACAGTTTTTTCCCTCGAAGTATTTGCATATTAGTAGTGGTGGGTTGGGGTGGTATCGGGTGTTAGGGTGGTGACTTCAAACCAGGACAGACGGAGATAACTCAACTATACAGATAGCCGCAGTACCGGGCGGAAAGTGAGAGGCCCAGAGGAGGCCTTATCCAGGGCCACAAAAGCACTCAGAGTGTCCCTACCAGAAACCTGAAAGTCTTCCTGGGCAGTGCGGGGCAGAGCACAGGGTTGAAGTCCTGCCTGATAGACGAGGACTGCAGAACACACGCCCCAGCCCTGTACTGAGCGCACAGAGTGGGGAGGGGTCCGGCAAAGGAGGCGGAGACTCGGCAAAAATAAATACACACCCTGCGGGCCCCCCTGCAAGGTTCAACAGCCCCACCCAGTGCTCACAGAGTGGGGAAACGCCCGGATAACAAGGTGGAAACTCGGCAGAACACACATACCCTTTGGGGCCGGCAAGGCAGGATCCAGCAGCCTAGTAGAGTCCAAGCTGACCAGAGAGGAGGCTTCCCGGAGAGGCCCAAGACCCGAGTGAAACTCCCTGCTAAAATGAATAAACATCCAAAAAAAGATACCAGAAATGCAAAAAACCAAGAAAATACACCACCAAAAGTTAATAAATCTCAAACTCTAGATCCTATAGAACAAGAAGCCCTTGAAATGAATGAGAGGGGATTTCGATTGTTAATCCTAAAGAGACTGAATGAGATACAAGAAAACACAGCTAGACAGCATGATGAAACCAGGAAAAACATACAGGACCTGAAAGAGGAAAAGTACAAGGAAATCACTGTCCTAAAAAAAAATGTAGCAGAACTTACAGAACTGAAGAAGTTATTCAGCGAAATAAAAAACACATTGGAGAGTTTAACCAGCAGGATAACGGAAGTTGAAGAGAGAACCTTGGTTCTTGAAGATGGGCTCATTGG
>NW_007726318.1:82425-93460 GCF_000696425.1 Galeopterus variegatus | reverse complement strand
GTGAGCACACAGAGTTTGGAGGGGCCCGGCAAAAGGAGGCAGAGTCTCAGAAATAAATAAAGAAAGAAAGAACAATTACACACCCTGCGGGAACACTTCGCAAGGCTCAATAGCCCCATCTAGTGTTCACAGAGTGTGAAAACGCCCTGATAGCGAGGGGCAGAATACACCTTACGGGACTTGAATCAGAGGTCCAAGATTCGAGTGAAAATCCCTGCCAAAATGAACAAACACCCAAAAAGAGATACCCGAAATGCAAAAAACCAAGAAAATACACCACCAAAAGTTAATAAATCTCAAACTCTAGATCCTATAGAACAAGAAGCCCTTGAAATGAATGAGAGGGAATTTCGAGTGTTAATCCTAAAGAGACTGAATGAGATACAAGAAAACACAGCTAGACAGCATGATGAAACCAGGAAAAACATACAGGACCTGAAAGAGGAAATGTACAAGGAAATCACTGTCCTAAAAAAAAATGTAGCAGAACTTGCCGAACTGAAGAAGTTATTCAGTGAAATAAAAAAAAAAAACATTGGAGAGTTTAACCAGCAGGATAACGGAAGTTGAAGAGAGAACTTCGGTTCTTGAACATGGGCTCTTTGGAATAATACAAGCAGACAAGAGAAAAGAAAAAAGTATCAAAGATATTGAAGAAAATCTGAGAGAGATATTAGACAACCTTAAGCGATCAAATATCCGAGTCATGGGTATTCCAGAAGGGGAGGAAAAAGGAGAATGTATGTAAAACATATTCAACAAAATAGGGGCAGAAAACTTCACAGGCATAGGAAAAATCACAGATCTTCCGGTCCAGGAAGCTCAACGATCCCCAAACATATTCAACCCAAAAAGGGCTTCGCCAAGACATGTTATAGGCAAAATGGCAAAACTCAAAGACAAAGAGAGACTCTTAAAAGCTGCAAGAGAGAAGCGTCAAATCACCTATAAGGGAGCCCCAATCAGGTTAACATCAGACTTCTCAGCACAAACCCTAAAAGCTAGAAAGGAATGGGATGATATATTCAAAATACTAAAAGACAAAGATTGCCAGCCAAGAATACTCTACCCTGCAAGGCTGTCCTTGTGAAATGAAGGTCAAGTAGTATATTTCTCAGACAAACAAAAACTGCGGGAGTTCATCACCACACGACCACCCCTACAAGAAATTCTGAAGGGAGTACTGGGATTGGATCCTGAAAGATAACTACCACTGCCATAACAATCCAAGTAAAATCAAAACCACTAGTATAATAAAAATGACAATCATGAAAAGAAAACAAACAAACAAAAACACTAGCTGCAACCTAAGGAACCAACAAAGACAGAAAACAAACAGCAAAACAGAAAGCAAGCAACAAAAAACACCCAAGAAAACTAAACAACCAGGGCCGGCCCGGTGGCGCACTGCATAGTGCGCCGCTTGGGAAGCGCGGCGGCGCTCCCGTCTGAGGNGTCCCTGAAAGTCATCTGTGAGTTTATTATTTTCTCTGGAAGAAAATGTTAGGTCTCTTGAGATGGATAGTATTTGGTCTTAGAGTTAAAAGAATTGACATGTGGAAATTGAGGGGAGTAAATCTAGTGACACTGAGCCACTTTCTTTCTTTCTTTTTTTTTTTTTTTGGCAGCTGGTCAGTACGGGAATCCGAACCCTTGACCCTGGTGTTACAACACCAGGTTCTAACCAATTGAGCTAAGGGCCAGCCCCCTTGAGCCACTTTTTATTAACCACTCAGCTTTTATGTAATTTTTGAGTTTAGTGAAAATTCAGCCTCAGAAACTGAGCTTTTGTTGGCAAATATTTTGTCTTACTAATACTTGTTCCTTCCCATATAAAACTATTTTTTGTACGTCTTGCCTTTGAATTTCATCTTAATCCTTGAACAGAAATATTCTCTCTCTAGAAATTCCAATATTCTCTTTTTTCATAACATACTGTATGTCTAGATGAAATTTGTTTGTGCAGAATGGCTGGCCCAGAAGATTGGAACGTGTCCTGAGTCAAAGGAAAACACTCTATCTGTTAGCATCTTTTAAAATTTCTGACAGTTTAGAAGTGTGCAAGTAGGAATTGTGGATGAAGATTTCCCTTCTGTCTTAATTGCGGTAAAATGAATCAATCTAAGATATGCTGCCTCCTGGAACTGGAACAATTTGCAGTAATGTGCTGGAGGCAACTGGAGTTCTGGGAGGCGACTAGTCTTTTAAATCACCATCTCCTCAATGTAAATGTTTTTCAGGTTTCAGAATGTCTGCTGTTCGAGGGATGCCTTTTTTACTTTAATTGAAGTCATTGATTTCAGCAAAAATATCAAGAAAGACATAAAGTCGTGCTGACCTGCTTATCTCCCATAGGATCAGGACCAGCATTTTAGGACTCTCATTGCTGACCATCAGGGATGATGACTTTGAGGACCAGGAAGCAAAACAAAATGGAAAGTCTCTTAGATTAAGACTCCTGAAAAGAGAGATCTGATATAATACCAAAAATGTGAAAAAATTAGAACAAGTTTTGGCTTGAGATTGTTCTGCCAATCAGGTAAAAGGCAGAAAAGATATTTTTAAGCCCGTACTTCAGTCTGTCGGCCAACAAGAATTTATTGAGCAAATCTTATGTTCTGAGCCCCCTGCTTTATGATCTAGAAAGTACAGTAGCATCACAGGCAGAGCATAAGCCTTTGAAGTAGTTTTCAAGCCTTTAGACATTAGTGAGCATCCTTCTCCCACCTGTTCACTGATTTCCTCAAAAGTCTCCTCAACTGGAAAATTAGACCCAGGGCTGTGGTAGGACCCTCTTCCGTGGTTCACCTACGAACACTTTCTGAGAATCAAGATGGCCCCTTGACCTGAGATTTGCTTCCTTTGTCAGTGAAAGGCATGTTCATGGCTCCTTCAACATGACCTGGGTGAAATGGCATTTACTGCTTACCCCCAAGACTCCCATTTGGTGCATGGCTCTATTCCTATGATGTTCCTTCCTCAGCCACCAGGCAGTTCAAAGGTGGTGGATAGCACCAAAATGACCCATAATGGGAGCATTGCTGGACGGTAAATGATGGACACCCTTGAGCTTTGCCTTAATTAAGAAAATGAGATCAGGTCTCTTTAATCATGAAAATAGCCTCTCAGACTAAACAAAGACAGAACTGTCTTTTTTTTTTTTTTAATTTTATTTTGTCGATATACATTGTGGTTGATTATTGTTGCGCCTTACCAAAACCTCCCTCCCTCCTCCCTTTCCTCCCTCCCACCTAACAATGTCATTTCTGTTTGCTTGTCATATCAATTTCAAGTAATTGTAGTTGTTATATCTTCTCCCCCCCCCAGTTTGTGTGTGTGTGTATGAATTTATTTATTAATTTTTAGCTCCCACTAATAAGTGAGAACATGTGGTATTTCTCTTTCTGTGCCTGACTCGTTTCACTTAATATAATTCTCTCAAGGTCCATCCATGTTGTTGCAAATGGCAGTATTTCATTCGTTTTTATAGCTGAGTAGTATTCCATTGTGTAGATATACCACATTTTCCATATCCACTCATCCGATGATGGACATTTGGGCTGGTTCCAACTCTTGGCTATTGTAAAGAGTGCTGCGATGAACATTGGGGAACAGGTATACCTTCAACTTGATGATTTCCATTCCTCTGGGTATCTTCCCAGCAGAGGGATAGCTGGGTCATATGGTAGATCTATCTGCAATTGTCCATAAAAACAGACACACTGATCAATGGAATAGAATAGAGAATCCAGAAATCAACCCACACACTTACTGCCATCTGATCTTTGACAAAGGCACCAAGCCTATTCACTGGGGTCGGGACTGCCTCTTCAGCAAATGGTGCTGGGAGAACTGGATATCCACATGCAGGAGAATGAAACTAGACCCATACCTCTCACCATATACTAAAATCAACTCAAAATGGATTAAGGATTTAAATATACACCCTGAAACAATAAAACTTCTTAAAGAACTGTCTCTTTTGATGACTACATGCAATTTATTTAAATTAGTGTTGCATATTAACAATGGTGTCCAAGCCATATTATAAAACCATCAAATACAGTAAGTTTTCTGGGCCTTTCCTTAGGAATAAAAAAAGCGTTAGCCACATAAAACAGGATTTGCATCTTTTTAGCTTCCCTGTATGTCCTGGACTACTGGACACAATGGTGGTGGGGTGATGCACATCTATCTTTTTGGCTCAGTTATGATTCTGCTAGGAATTAAAATAGTGAACTAGAAGCATAGTTGGAGGAAAGGAAAGGGCAGAAATGTGCAGGATACTCAAACGAAGGGAATCCTGAGGTCAGGTCAGATCCCTTCTGCTTTTTTGTGATTCAAGATAGACAGTACAGTTTGCCTCAGCAGCAGCAAAGGCTATCTCCATGTGTAGTAATCTCCTCCAAATGGCTGTGTGAATTATCTCCTTGCAGATTTGGGGCAGCTGGCTCTCCTTTATTGCTCGGCGTATGTCCAGGGCTTTCTCACTTACCCTGTGCATTGGATTCTGTTTATGGAAGGCAAAATAATTACCATGTTAGTAAGAGATTATAAAAGAGAACCTCTTATGCAATATAAGCACGTAGTTCGGATACCCCCTTATTTAGCATAGCCAGTGAAGTGAGAGGTCACTCACAGAAAGTGGATAAAAATGTACTCAAATGGGCTGAGGGCCACAGGACATAAACCTGGACACCCATGTCAAGTGTAGACACCCCCTCTGACACCCTCTCCTTTCTCTCCTTCCAAATGTGAACCATCCTATCCATATACCTAGTACTTCCTGAGATTCCTAGAACAGAAGTTAACCACTTTGCCCCATGTGTGGGTCTAATGGCTAAGCTGAGCAGTACTGGGTAGCTTTAGGATGCAGCTTTAAGTTTAAGGACAAAATTAACTCTAGGAAGAACAACAAAGTGTGGCTGGCTAAAAGATTACACTCAGTCTATAAAATTTCATAGAGGGTGTTCTAGATGTTAGTATTTTCATTGCTGCAGAAAACATGGTAAAAATCAGGTGTCTTTCTAAATCTTAGCTAAGAATGAAGCGACCAAAACTAAATTTAGCACACAGTTAAAGAATGTGGTCTCTGGATTCCTGCCACCATTATACATAATTCTTTTTTACAAAGCTGTTTCCATTTCATGAGAACAATGCTTTGTCCATCTGTTGTGTCACACAACTCTGTACAACAAACGAGACAAATGGTAAATGCTCTCTTTTGCCCCAGGTCACACAGCAGTCACACTGTCAGTGTACAATGAAGTGACCTGGTGCCAGTTGCTTAGGAGGACGAGAGGAGGCTAAGTGCAACCTTTTTGCTGTCTTTCCCTATTTTCTGCCATCAAGTAGCAATTACCCTTCAAGTGTACTTCATTTCTTTCCCCCCTGCAAAGGTCTCAATCCAGAAATCTAAAGTTTTCAAGGTAATTGATGCCTGAAGGCTAAAACCCACTCAGCTGCCAAACCACCCACCAAAACGGCATGAAAAGATCTAGGATCCTGGAAAGGGAAGCGGTGGGAGTGAGGGTGTGTTGGACCCCATGCAAAGTGCTGCTTTTTCTTGTGACATTTACCTTGAAGTCTCTGCTTCAGCTGTAGACTCCCCATAAGAGGCAGCAAGATTTATTAATTTTTTTTTTTTTTTGACCGGTAAGGGGATCGCAACCCTCGGCAGGGTGTGGTCTGCACCATGCTCAGCCAGTGAGCGCACTGGCCATCCCTATATAGGATCCGAACCCGCGGCCTTGGCGCTCCCAGCGCCGCACTCTCCCGAGTGAGCCACGGGATCGGCCCATGATTTATTAATTTTTAACACCGTTTCATTAAAAGACAAAAAGCTGGATTTCTCAGGAATATCCTCTATAAGAATTATACTTGTAGTCCACATAGGTTGTTTTGCTTAGACAAAAGTTCTGAATTTTTAATAAGTGTCTATTTTAGATCAAGCTCATATTACTTTCTAGAAAGCTTTAAACATCAAGAATGGGAAGAAATTATTAAGAATTTGTTTTGAATAGTTAAAATAGTTTCTGTAATAGGATGAAGACAGATTGGTGGGGTTATGAAATTCTGAATCCCATCTGCATGGGAGCTGGTTTTCATTTGTAATGTGGTACCAAACATTCTTGGCATGTTTGAGGCTTATTCCACATAGGATGCTCCATGCTAAAACTAATCTAAATTGAACTAAATAGATTTCTTTTCCTAAACCTTTTCCTCTTCATCAAGTCCTTTGGATAAATGCATTCACCAAAATGCTGCCAGATGTTTCTATTTCTATGAGTAGTTTAGTCTTCAATCTTCCTGATTCAGCTCCTCAGCTAGTCTCTGTTGATGGGTGGTCAAAGGGGACAGGAGTTCACAGGCAGACCAGAGGGAGGGAGGTCATTCCAGGCGGAGAAGACACCCAGACCTCCTGCCTGTGTCCAAGACTTATTTTTCAGTCTCTAGAGACCCAGGTCCAGCTTTCTGAATTTTACACATGATGACTGCTATGGAACTTATGGTCTTAATATATATGTTGTGTTTGGCATCCACAACTTAAGAATCATCACTTTTTAAAAAAATAAATTAGTTTATTTATTTTTAGTCAGTTGGCCAGTATGGGATCTGAACCCATCACCCTGGTGTTACCAGCACCATGTTCTCCCAATTGAGCTAAACAGCCAGCCCTTGAATGATCACTTTTTGGTTTACTCGAAATCATTGGCCGACATATAAAGTTTGTGGAATAAATACCAAAGGTGAAGTTAAAAAAAAAAAAAAAAAAAAGGATGACCTGTTAGTTCAGTTGGTTAGAGCAAGGTGTTATAACACCAAGGTCAAGGGTGCCAATCCCTTTATGGGCCAGCCACCAGAAAAAAAAAAAAAAGTTAATTTAACTCCCTTAAAGTAGGAACATTGGGCTGGCCGGTTAGTTCACTTGGTCAGAGCATGGTGCTGATAACAGCAAGGTCAGGGATTCTGATCCCATACAGGACAGCTGCCAAAAAGAAAAAAGGAACATTTAACTTTAAAAAATTTAAATTTATATGGCTGGTTTTATAGGGAAAGTTTGGTGGTTTCAGGATGTGAATACTCCAAACATATCAACTCTGTATCCTACCAAAGTTTGTCTTCGTTTGAAATTGGCAATGAGATTTTGGTTATACCTTGATTCCCTATGCTCATGGGATGAACGGTGTAGGGATTCTAAATTGGCAGAGGTAGACTTGCTCTTTGTATTACAGGCTGCTGTGGGTTAAATGGGTCATCCCCCATTGTTCATATATTGCAAACTTAATGTACGTTGTAACAGTGTTAAGGGAATGGGAAATCCTATTACGGTAATTGAAAGGTGGGGCCTTTTTTAACAAACAGTTGAAAGTGATTAGATTATGAGGACTGTACCCTCCTGAATGGATTAATGCATCGATGGTTTAACAGGTGGTAATAGGCCTGGTTCTGGTGGCTTTAAAGGGAGAACAAATGAGGAAGTTAGTATTTTCTTGCTCAGCCATTTGCCATTCCTTGCGTTGCTGTAGAGAGTTCCCAGTCAGAAGACCTTCATCAGATGTGTCCCCTGGACCATGGACTTTCCAGCCTCAGAAACTGTAAGAAATAAATTTCATTTCTTATAAATTACCCAGTTTCAAGTATTCTGTTAACAGTAACAAAAATAGACTAATACACAGACATATTTAGCAATTCATAGTTAGCTTTCAGTCTTAAAACCAGTAGAATTCGATTACAGACAAACAGACATTAAACTCTTGGCTTAGGCAGAATGTGTTACCTTATGATTACCAGCACCAGAGCTGGTTATGCTGGGGACTGTCAATTATTTCTTCTGAGAGCCTGGGATGCTGCATGCCTTAAGGGAGAGTGAGGTGACAGTATGCTATCTGTCTTTTATTTATGAATATAACCCTGTTGACCCACCACGATGTGCTCTGTAGTTTTCTCCATCCCTCCTACCACTCTTTATTAGTTATGAGATTTATTGGCCACTCTGGCATAAATGTAGAAGAACCATCTCACTTGGTTCAAGCTCATAATTTCATCAGCATCGCAGCTAACTAGCTGGGCTCACTTGGCACTGAGATAATAATAATGATTTAAGCTCACATTTAAGCAAATCTTTACCTTTTAAAAATCACATTCACACAAATTATTCCATCTTATCTTTACAACCACTCTGAGAGGTAACATTTTAGAGGTGAGAAAACTAAGGCTCCAAGAAGTTGGGTGAATTTCACACCTAGGATGTCCTTCTTACTAAACTGAATGCTCAGTAATACTTAATTGGATGACGTATGATTAAATAATACAAGAATTGTGGGAAGCTCTAGATGAAAGGATGTTTTATTGAGAAAACAAATCTAGAAAGGTGTCTGGAAAAGCGGTTTCAAAAGAGACTGGTCACTTAAAATTTCACCCTAGATCCAAGAATATCACAGAAGAAACTATTAGGAAACTATGTGAACAAGACATAATCATGTGCCAACTTATATGAAACAGACAATAAGTACAATGATGTTTCAGAGGAGAGAGAGAGAAAACCGTAGGCTGAAATCTCAGGCACAGTATAATGGCTGAAGAGAGACTAAAGTTAGAACTTAAAGAATGTGCAAGATTCAGATGGAAGAGAGAAGTGGGATAGGCTATTGGGAACCTTCCAAGCAAAGGCAGAGAGCCATGTTCCAGATGGTAATTAGTAGGGAGACACGTCTGATTAGAAGAGGGACTGACCAGAAGGTCTAGGCAGGGAATTAATGTTGCGTAAGGAGAAGGGACCAAATCAGACAGGATCTTCAGTGACTGACAGAGCAAAGTGGACTTGATGTTCGGGCACTGTCGAGTTTGATGTTTGGGCAGTGCTGGTTTTTTCTGAGGGCTGTGCATCTCTTCCATGCTTCTCTCCTAGCTGTGGTAGCCTCGGGCATTCTTGGTTTTGTAGGTGGTGTTCTCCTGTGTCTGCACGTCATCTTCCCTCTATGTGTGTCTCTGTGTTCAAAATGCTCCCTTTAATAAGGACTCCAGTCATATTGGATGAGGACCTACCCTCATGACTTCATTTAAACTTGACATCTGTCAACACCTATTTCCAAATAAGGCCACATTCTTAGGTACTGCGAGACTTCAATATATCTTTTTGTGGGGATACAATTCAACACATAACAAGTGCCTTTAAAGAGTCTGAAGCAGCAGAGTGAGAAGGAAAAAGTGTGTTTTAGTCAAGGTGGACTGACAATGCAGAATATACTGGAGGAAAGGGAGGGAGCTGTAGGCTGGGGATGAAGGACGGAGAAAAAATAGATAAAACTGAGAGACATTTCAAAAGAAGAGCTGAAAGGATTTAATTAGTGGCAGTGACAATACATTGTAAATCTAGAATGTAACAGTGCACAGAGCACTTCCATGCAGGCTGCCTCCTGTGATCTTGGGGACCAGCTACGGGCTGAGTGTCTGGTGTGTTCAGGGCTTCTGGCCTGAGAGAAAGACCATGGTGAGGTCATCCGCAGTGAGAGCAGCTGGCGAAGGCAGGAGGGGGAGATTCAGGACTGCACGTGCTGAATTCGAAGCAGTGACAGAGCTGAGTGGAGATGTCCACTGGGCCACTGGGAACTTGAGCCAGCTGTCCTCTCTCTAGACACAGACTTGGGAGTCCAATGCATTCAGGCCGTCCTTTTACCCTTGAGAGTGGGATCCCTGAGAAAGTGAGTGGAGGAGAGCAGTGAGCTTGATAACTGTGGCAAATTCCCAGAGTTAGAGAGTTGCTAAGAATGAGTCCAAGACACACTTAAGGAAGTAGAGGAGAAACAGTGAAGTCCTCTACCTCCAAAGCTGAGGAAACAGAGAAGAAGTTTCAGTGCCAGGAGCCATAGGCAGGGGGCAAGAGAACGGGCCGGCAAGCAACAAGGGCCAACCTGGGTAAGACCGATGTTAGCGAGAATGAGGACATTGGGAAGGAAAGTGCCAGAGAAAGGAAGGAGGGAAACAGGATGATAATCGCAGGGTGTCGGGACTGAGAAAAGGGTCTGGGGGGATTTTATTCACCCTCTCCAGCATTTAATTCTGAGTTTTGACAAACGTGTACAGTTGTGTAACCATGACAACTATGAAGATATAATCAGTTATATCACCCCCAAATTCCTTCATGCTGAGGGGCTTTTTTTAGAGGAAACCAATGTGTATTGGCGGTCAGAAGGGAAGGAAATCATGCTAACGGGGAAGATGATGGCGTTAAAGAGAGAAGGGTTAATTGAGGGAGTGAAGCTCTGGAGGGAGTGCGGAGGCAGGTGGATCACTCCAAAGGGATTAATTTTGGTGAAAAGAACATTTTCCCTCTTCCTATGAAGGAGAAGGAAGGATGACTGCATGCATTCAGGGTCTGTGATATATTGGGGGGGTGTATTGCTAAAGTACTGACAGCAAAACCATTTCCTGCTGAGCAAGATGTTAAATGTTCTATTCCATAACTTCCACCTCAGAGGTATTGTTTCCGATTGCAATTACTGTCTGCAGGAGTTACATTAATGTGGAGTGCAGGCACAGGGCTGGCTTGCTTTGGGCTGTGTGCCCAAATCCTGCTGCCATGTAATACTAACAGCCTTAAAAGTCTCCAAAGTTAAGTGCATCTGCATCTTTTCCTGTACCATAAAATGGGAAAACTTGGCAGCAAAAATGACTTCAATCCCCATAAATACATGTAACAGCCATAAATGACTCACTGCTGAAGAGCTAGCTTTCACAGACATGTCCTTGGGGCATGATTTGGCGGAAGAGATTCAATTCTCCTCATGTCATACTTAAGACTTAAAATCACCCTCAAGTGAAGTTTTCTCCTTAACGTCTATGGTGACACTTACATCTCTCCTCATCTTTGCAGCCGCACTGCAATCACCCCAACTCAGAGGTGGGACGCAGGAGGGCATTGAACAGCTATTCTCAAACTGTGGGTTTCATGAGTGGGTTGCGAATCAAGTTAATGAATTGCAACCAGCCTATTTAAAAAATGAAATAGAACAGAACAGAAAATAGCAGAAGA